>NC_037679.1:4942330-5002330 GCF_003255815.1 Theropithecus gelada
CCCCTACTTCTTTGTTTGAGAAAGGGTCTCACTCTGTCACCCAGACTGGAGTGCAGTGGCGTGATCAGAACCTGGCTCACTGCAGCCTTGACCCCGGGAGCTCAGTCAATCCCCCTACCTCAGGCTCCTGAGTAGTTGGGACTACAAGTACATGCCACCAAGTCTGGCTAATTTTTGTATTTTTTGTAAGGAATGGGGTTTCACTGTGTTGCCCAGGCAGTCTCAAACTCCTGGGATCAAGCAGTTCACCCACTTCAGCCTCCCAAAGTGCTGGAATTACAGGCATGAGCCACCATGCCTGACCCACCTTTGATATTTCTTTAAAATATTTTCTGTACTTTGTTTACACAGGATTCTGCCTAAGAAGTAGTGCATTCTTTGACAGTAGTTGAGGAGGCAAGGGCATTAAGCAAAATTATCATTACTCTACAATGTTTCTGAATTTAGAACAAATCAAAGGGCCAGAATACTGAATTTCTAATGCCCAACTTTGCCCTTAACTGTAATATGTAAAATACTGGTATTGACAGGAAGCTATACCAATAATACCTTGGTTAAGAGGCTTCATGGACACTAATGTTTTGAATTCTCTCTTTAGTGTTCCACATGTTGTTACGCTATAACAATAATAATAGTAGCTAGCGTTTATATAGTGCTTACTTTGTGCTAGGCGTTATTTTAAGTGACTTGCACATAATCTAATCCTTATAGCAACATATGAGGTTAATATACGGTTACTTTCCTCCATTGTATAGACAGAGTTATTTTGCTCATACTTACATAGCTAGCTAGTGAGTGATGGAATTCTTTAGCTCTAGATTTATGCATTTAACCATAATGCATAATCCTGCAGGGCTATCAAAGATGGGTGAGAATTAAGTCATTTGATTCCAAAATGAGAGAAAAACAATTATCAAAGAGGAGGTGATACTCTTATGCAAAGCAGTTTTAGGAAGAATACATAAGAAAGCTGAGTATCTGGAAATTGATTCAAAGTATATGCACCTTCATTTGGAATGTCTTCAGGTATCCTGAGGGCAGTGCTTCTCAGTTTGTAGCTACTTTTTATAGTAATTATGTTTCCAGTTTAAATTCCCATTTGTGATTTTATTCTTCCTTCTACATTGTTTATAAAGGCTTCTCATGATTTTAATGTAATTTCTAGTGTTTCATGAAATTGATTGCTAATTCATTCAGGAAATTTCAGTCTGAGTAGGGTATGCTCTTTCATAGTAGAGATGATAAAGGGAAGATTTCTACATAGTTTCAGACCCTAGAAAGTATTTTCGGTATTAATATCCTCGAGTTAGAAGGAGAAGAAAAGATAAGCTGGGATTGCCAACAGGAAAAATTATTTTTGTTCTAACTGTTGCATTATCTCAAGGAGCATATAATAGTATGGCCTCTGAAATGTGACAGACCTGGATTCAAATCTAACACTTTAAGGAAGTCCTTTCAAGTATACCCAGCTCTACTATCTCCACCATGTGTTCCTGGCTGAACTTAATCTCTGAGCTTTAGTTTTCTGATCTGTGAAATAGGGATAATTAGACTTAAAAGATTAAAATAAATAATGTAAATATAAATGGATTTATACACAGTATATGTTTATTAAGTGGCTACAATTAGCTATTACTTCAAAGCATGGGGCATTCATCAAAGGTTATGATTGCCTCAGATTATTCACAGATTTGGCTGTGCTATGGAGCTTGCCTAGTTCCAATAATTTTAAAATGTGTTTGTTCTGTTTGAGGGTTCTGAGCAGCTTTGCTAAAATATCATCTGAAAAAAATTGTGTATAATCTGTGTGTTTGAAAACTACATTGCCATGTCACATAACAGTTTTTCTAAAAACCTGCAAAGTAATGCCAATGAATAGTGAAAAAAAGATAATTAATTTACAAATATATGATTCAGACTTATAATTTATAATACGACTTTTACTTTATATTTTTCATGTTTTCATTAGTTCCTTTGTATAACATAGTGGAGAAGAAGAGATAACATACATCATTTTTCTAAAAATCTCTTCAACATGTTAGAAAATAATAGGTGATTTACTCACTTATTCATTGACCTTGAAACTTTTAAAATACGTCATAAATGAAACTTTAGAAAGTATGTGTCTTAAGATTAATAGCTAGTAAATTTGTATACAACCAGGTTGCCTCTTTCAGGAAAAAAGTATAATTCAAATTTATTATTACAACAGATATCTTCTTTTTTTCCTCCCCAGAAAAATTATGGAAATCCTTTTTTGAATATGAGACTTTAAATTAGTTCAGCTTTTGTTCACTGTATTCCAAAAATTTTATATGTGCCACTTACAGTTATTAATCTTTTAAATTAGGGAGTGAAGCTATAATTTCTGCTGCATTCTGCTTCCATAGCTAAACTGAAAGATGCTCAACTTATGTGTTGAACTGTATGACCCTGAGCCAGTTTTTTGAATCACTTTGAGTCTCAGTTTTCTTTTCTGTACCTACCTCACAGAAGAATTGAGTAAGCAGACATTGTAAAGTATTTAGTTCAGTGTCTTGCCCATGGGAATAATAGATGTTATGTTAACTAAATCATCCATATTCATTGTTATTATTCGAATGATTGTGAGGTTAAACAAAATAGTTCATGTTAATCCTCTAAGACAGTGCCTGGTATGATATGTTCTCCATTATATATTAGGTTTGTTCTCAAATGTGTATACTTTCATATGTTTATACACCTTTTAAAAAGGTATTCATTGTGAGTATTAATGGGTTCAACATCCATAAAATAAGTATGGCATATAGTGACTAAGTTTTAAGAAATGATGTAGCTAATGTATTTTTTTCTTTAGCTTCCAGAGCAGTTGTAGCACAGCATGTTGCTCCACCTCCAGGAATAGTGGAAATAGATAGTGAGAAGTTTGCTTGTCAGTGGTAAGTGGTTTATTTCTATTAAGGATTTATCCTTGGGAAGAGTAAAGCAAAGAAAAAGAGGAAATGTATGCTTCAGACATCGAGAATATTTTATTCTGTATTCCTTTTTAGTTAGAGTAGAATATCATTTACACAAAGAAAGGACACTTTAAAATCCCCTTGTATATTGGAATAATTTGAAAGAAAAATATTCATCAGAATTTTCAGAATTAAAATAGTATGACTAGAATTTCATTAAATTACACCATTTAACTTTTTTCAGAGTAAAATTTGTGTTAAAAAGTTATCTTTCACTTTGTAGAAAGTACAGTTTGTCAGGTTATAAAATTTGTTCTTCTAAAATTAACATTTTGTTAAAACTGAATTGGACTGACCTTAAGAAAATAAAACCAGGTGTTTTAAAATGTCTCTTCTCTTCCATCTAAAACAAAACTTCTTATTCATTAATAATTTTTTTGGGCGTGTGACTAGTAAAGGGACATTAATCAAATGATAGAACAGAAATAAACAGCTTGACAATAATAATTTCCTTGAAAAGATTGTGTAGTTATATGTCCGCCACTTTCTGAAAAAAAGCAAATGTAGAGTTTTAAAAATTTCACTTATGGATAGTTGCCTCAACATTAGTATGAAGTTTGACTTAAATTCTTTAGGAGATTAACAGATTGAAGTACACAATCACTTTCCAGTGATATATCACTTTAAACATTTCTTGATCACTTTTCTGCCATTCACTAACATTATTTGTCTCCCATTTCATGCTCGTGTCACTCTTTGTTCCATATTTTTGGTGCATTCAGTACATATCTTTGTTCCTATGACAGTTTTCTCTAGACTTTTCTACTTTGCTTAAATCAGGTTTATGGTTTTAAATATCTCTAATTGTTTGCTTTTGCCTCACCTTCTATAGTTTTACACATTGGCCCCTTGAATCTTTTCCAGTAATATTTTGAAATGTTTGTCTTCTACATTGCAACCAAAATGACGTTTTTATATTTAGTCTTTTTGAAATTTCAGTACAGACAGGATTATGAAAGTTGGCAAAAATACACACCATAACCACTATAAAATGTGTGTGTGTTAAGCATAGATTTGGTCTTACAAATCTCAGTTGCACATTTCTGCTAGTTCTTGGAGAAGGGGAAGAGAATCATTTTACAGTTTTTTTAAAAATCATAATTACTGTTTGATTTAGTTTTTCAGAAAAAGCTAAGTTTGGCCTATTATACATAATGAGTTATGGAAAGAGCCTATCAGGGTAATTAGGCTCCAATCCCAATTTATAGGTAAAGGTCATTTTAAGAAAAAGACAAATGAAGTTTGAATTAGTTGTTAATGGATTACAAATTAAAACTGTTTTGAAATGGGGAAATGGGAGTATGCAGCATGGAAAGTGTCATTGTTTTAGGAAGTAGCTGAAAAGCTTGGCTAAGTTTTTTCTGAAGGAATTTGATCCAAGAGCCAAGAAAAGTTTAATCTTAGTTCAGTTTCCCCCAGTTTTCTTCAGCTACAATGCAAATAGCACATAATTGGGAACTTATTTTATATTGTGATTATTACAAGACAGGATCCTGAATAGATATTCACTAAATAAAACTATTTCTTACAGAACATTTGTTGTCAGCAGACCAACTCTGCTCTCACTGGGTTGTGAACATAGCTTTTATATTTGTTGTCAGTGACATTTTTATTACTAAAAGAAGTATGTTAATCTCTTGATCTAAAATTTGCCATATATTTTTGCTACTAACATATAAGTCAGTGAAATTTGATTAGTAGGTATAATTATTAGTTTTAACACATTGCCTCCACATGGCTTTAGTATATTTAAATATGGACTTTCCTAGAGTATATTGTATAATGCTTAATTTGTCTCCTCTTTTAGGCTAAATGCTCATTTTGAAGTAAATCCAGATTGTTCTGTTTCTCGAGCAGAAATGTATTCTGAATACCTCTCAACTTGCAGTAAATTAGCTCGTGGTGGAATCCTAACATCAACTGGATTTTATAAATGTCTTAGGTAGGATCCGTAGTTCTTTAAATGAAGTCCATTTACGTTACTTACAATATCTCTTGCTCTTTGAAGAAAATACCAAGTATCTTATCTAGTTTTAAATATTTCTACTACTAGAAATTTCTTTTTTTTTTTTTTTTTGAGACGGAGTCTTGCTCTGTCACCCAGGCTGGAGTGCTGTGGCCGGATCTCAGCTCACTGCAAGCTCCGCCTCCCGGGTTCCCGCCATTCTCCTGCCTCAGCCTCCGGAGTAGCTGGGACTACAGGCGCCCGACACCTCGCCCGGCTAGTTTTTTTGTATTTTTTAGTAGAGACGGGGTTTCACCGTGTTCGCCAGGATGGTCTCGAACTCCTGACCTCGTGATCCGCCTGTCTCGGCCTCCCAAAGTGCTGGGATTACAGGCTTGAGCCACCGCGCCCGGCCTACTACTAGAAATTTCATATGGATAGGTTATAGTGTGGTGGAGGTTTAAATAAAAAGCGGTTTCAGAAAGCACACCTGGTGTTTGTGTTGGAACATTAAGAGATTTATCAAAGAAATTAAGTTTACTTTCTTTTTCCTACCTACTTTTACATGTTAAAGACGTGATGACTATGTCTTTTTAATCTTGAATAATAGTATATAATATTATCTTCAAATACAAAGACTTTTTGATATTTTGTAAAGTTCATAAAAATAGGTATCTTTTATTAGTTATATGTGGGTGGAATTATTTAAAACCCGGTGACATTGTTAATAAATAATGACTTTTTAAATGGGAGGATTAATCTTTTATATTTCTTTGCTTTCCATCCTTGCAGAATATACTTATGTGTCATACTGTTCATACATAAGTGACAGTAAACATACTCCTGTTGTTCATATAAACATAGTGTTAGAAGTCAATGTGATAGTTATCAAAACTTACTGATTATGTATGTACTTTACAGAACTGTCTTTCCAAATCATACAGTGAAGAGAGTGGAGGATTCCAGTAACAATGGGCAGGCACATATTCATGTAGTAGGAGTAAAACGGAGGGCTATACCACTTCCCATTCAGATGTACTATCAGCAGCAACCAGTTTCTACTTCTGTTGTTCGTGTTGATTCTGTTCCTGATGTATCTCCCGCTCCTTCACCTGCAGGTGTTAATTTTTATTGTATTTTTTAAAGTATTACTGAATTAATAATAAAACTGAATGGAAAATGTATATTCTATGTTTCTAAATGTATAACTTTTAATTCTCCAGTAGCATTTTCTTCCTTGGTCTATTATCATATTGATATGATTCAAAATTGTTAAATGTTAATTTCTTAAAACTATTTTCTCTTAAGTAAAATAATTCCTACTTGGGGCTTTCAGTCATTTCATTTGCAATTTTGACGTTTTCTTCATATTTTCAGGAATCCCTCATGGATCACAAACCATAGGAAACCATTTTCAGAGGACTCCTGTTACCAACCAATCTTCAAATTTGACTGCAACACAAATGTCTTTTCCTGTACAAGGTGTTCATACTGTGGCACAAACTGTTTCAAGAATTCCACCAAATCCTTCAGTTCATACCCACCAGCAACAGAATGCTCCAGTGACTGTCATTCAAAATAAAGCTCCAATTCCTTGTGAAGTTGTTAAGGCTACAGTTATCCAGAATTCCATACCCCAGACAGGAGTTCCTGTTAGTATTGCTGTTGGAGGAGGACCTCCACAGAGTTCTGTTGTTCAGAATCATAGTACAGGGCCACAACCTGTTACAGTTGTGAATTCTCAGACATTGCTTCACCATCCATCTGTAATTCCACAACAGTCTCCATTACACACAGTGGTACCAGGACAGATCCCTTCAGGCACTCCTGTTACAGTAATTCAACAAGCTGTCCCACAGAGTCATATATTTGGCAGAGTACAGAACATACCAGCATGTACTTCTACAGTTTCACAGGGTCAACAGTTAATCACCACATCACCCCAACCTGTGCAAACTTCATCTCAACAGACATCAGCTGGTAGCCAGTCACAAGATACTGTTATCATAGCACCCCCACAGTATGTAACAACTTCTGCATCCAATATTGTCTCAGCAACTTCAGTACAGAATTTTCAGGTAGCCACAGGACAAATGGTTACTATTGCTGGGGTCCCAAGTCCACAACCCTCAAGGGTAGGATTTCAGAACATTGCACCAAAACCTCTCCCTTCTCAGCAAGTTTCATCAACAGTGGTACAGCAGCCTATTCAACAACCACAGCAGCCAACCCAACAAAGTGTAGTGATTGTAAGCCAGCCAGCTCAACAAGGTCAAACTTATGCACCAGCCATTCACCAAATTGTTCTTGCTAATCCAGCAGCTCTTCCAGCTGGTCAGACAGTTCAGCTAACTGGACAGCCTAACATAACTCCATCTTCTTCACCATCACCTGTCCCAGCTACTAATAACCAAGTCCCTACTGCCATGTCGTCATCTTCTACCCCTCAATCACAGGGACCACCTCCTACTGTCAGTCAAATGTTATCTGTGAAAAGGCAGCAACAGCAGCAACATTCACCAGCACCACCACCACAGCAGGTACAAGTACAAGTTCAGCAGCCCCAACAAGTACAGATGCAAGTTCAACCTCAGCAGTCGAATGCAGGAGTTGGTCAGCCTGCTTCTGGTGAGTCAAGTCTGATTAAACAGCTTCTGCTTCCAAAACGTGGTCCTTCAACACCAGGTGGTAAGCTTATTCTCCCAGCTCCACAGATTCCTCCCCCTAATAATGCAAGAGCTCCTAGCCCTCAGGTGGTCTATCAGGTGGCCAGTAACCAAGCCGCAGGTTTTGGAGTGCAGGGGCAAACTCCAGCTCAGCAGCTATTGGTTGGGCAGCAAAATGTTCAGTTGGTCCCAAGTGCAATGCCACCCACAGGGGGAGTACAAACTGTGCCCATTTCGAACTTACAAATATTGCCAGGCCCACTGATCTCAAATAGCCCAGCAACCATTTTCCAAGGGACTTCTGGCAACCAGGTAACCATAACAGTTGTGCCAAATACAAGTTTTGCAACTGCAACTGTGAGTCAGGGAAATACAACTCAGCTCATTGCTCCAGCAGGAATTACCATGAGTGGAACGCAGACAGGAGTTGGACTTCCAGTACAAACGCTTCCAGCCACTCAAGCATCTCCTGCTGGACAATCATCATGTACGACTGCTACTCCCCCATTCAAAGGTGATAAAATAATTTGCCAAAAGGAGGAGGAAGCAAAGGAAGCAACAGGTTTACATGTTCATGAACGTAAAATTGAAGTCATGGAGAATCCGTCCTGCCGACGAGGAGCCACAAACACCAGCAACGGGGATACAAAGGAAAATGAAATGCAGGTGGGAAGTCTTTTAAATGGGAGAAAGTACAGTGACTCAAGTCTACCTCCTTCAAACTCAGGGAAAATTCAAAGTGAGACTAATCAGTGCTCACTAATCAGTAATGGGCCATCATTGGAATTAGGTGAGAATGGAGCATCTGGAAAACAGAACTCGGAACAAATAGACATGCAAGATATGAAAAGTGATTTGAAAAAACCGCTAGTTAATGGAATCTGTGATTTTGATAAAGGAGATGGTTCTCATTTAAGCAAAAACATTCCAAATCATAAAACTTCCAATCATGTAGGAAATGGTGAGATATCTCCAATGGAACCACAAGGGACTTTAGATATCACTCAGCAAGATACTGCCAAAGGTGATCAACTAGAAAGAATTTCTAATGGACCTGTATTAACTTTGGGTGGTTCATCATCTGTGAGCAGTATACAGGAGGCTTCAAATGTGGCAACACAGCAATTTAGTGGTACTGATTTGCTTAATGGACCTCTAGCTTCAAGTTTGAATTCAGATGTGCCTCAGCAACGCCCAAGTGTAGTTGTCTCACCACATTCTACAACCTCTGTTATACAGGGACATCAAATCATAGCGGTTCCCGACTCAGGATCAAAAGTGTCCCATTCTCCTGCCCTATCATCTGACGTTCGGTCTACAAATGGCACAGCAGAATGCAAAACTGTAAAGAGGCCAGCAGAGGATAATGATAGGGAAACAGTCACAGGAATTCCAAATAAAGTAGGAGTTAGAATTGTTACAATCAGTGACCCCAACAATGCTGGCTGCAGTGCAACAATGGTTGCTGTGCCAGCAGGAGCAGATCCAAGCACTGTAGCTAAAGTAGCAATAGAAAGTGCTGTTCAGCAAAAGCAACAGCATCCACCAACATATGTACAGAATGTGGTCCCGCAGGTAAGTTATTCTATGATCACATTTCTCTTATAAAATTTCTGATCTATAAATATGATTTTAGAGGGAAATGCACTGTTTTCCATGTCTCATCTTGAAAAGTTACTGTATCAGCTCACTTGTATCCAACCTGTCCTGTTCTTTTTCTCTGGTTTTGTAATATTAGTTTTCAATTTTAGCACATGATTTAAAGAATCTTTCAATTTTGTTACAGATCCAAAATAATAATTTTGTAGGCCCAAAGTAGAGAAGCAGTTGCTAATCTAACATCTTTTGGAGAATTTAAAAAAATGTATCTTAATCTCCTTTTTGAGTTTACTGCACAAGGGTTGGGGGAATGGGGGTTCTAAGAGTATTCTAAATGGGGATTTCTGTATTTGATTTTGACCTGAGTGTGTTTTTGTTGCCTCTTTAACAGTACTTTTGTAATAAGGATGAATCTTGTAATAACTTTATCAGTTGTATTCTTTTTGTATTTATGTATTGCATCAATCTCCTTTAGTGTTAAAAAGTATTATTTATTGTAATTTCAATTTGTTTCAGATATTCTGATATTCTTTTCTGTTTCTTACTCCTTTGCTTTACTGTCATATTCCTGCTATTGCCTTTTTAATGCCAATATTCCATCTCTGCATGCCTTAATAAATACAAGTATTTTCTAAAATCAGCACTACTAAATTGAGAATCCAATCAGATTATGAAGATTTTAAGGACAATCTCTTATGCTCTTTCCACTGAAATCATGGATTCTCTTAACAGTCGTCGCCACCTATTTCCTGGATCACTTCTCTTTCACTCAGTTTTTCCTAATTCCTGCATAGCCAGAACCTTCCCTGACTACTGCCAACTCTGCTGACACGGTTCTGGCTTGGGCTTCTTCTGTATGGTTATGGCAATGACAGCAGATATATGGCTGTTGTTGGCATTAGTACCAAATCTAGATGTGGGCAATAGCCAAATGGAAAGTACAAAAACAAAAGGAAGAGCCCCTTGCTTCAGAACAGTTATTCTACTAATATGCATCTTTCTTCATATGAATGAATGAAGTTGCCTTCTTAAAGTAAATTTCAGAAAAAAAAAAGAAGGATAAAGTTGGACAGTGCTGCTCTGGGGAATAATGAGATTTTAATTTATATATTTGTATTGTCTAGATCTAATTTCGAGTGACTAAGTTGTATATTCTTTAGGATAGGGGTCTCCAATCCCTGGGCCACGGACAGGTACCAGTCCATGGCCCATTAGTAACTTGGCCATACAGCCAGAGGTGAGCGTCAGGTGAGCCAGTGAAGATTCATCTGTATTTACTTACAGCTACTCCCCATCACTCGCGTTATATCCTGAGCTCTGTCTCCTGTCAGATCAGTGGCAGCATTAGATTCTCATAGGAGCACAAACCCTATGGTGAACTATGCACGCGAAGGATCTAGGTTGCACGCTCCTTAGGAGAATCTAATGCCTGATGATCCGTCACTGTCTCCCATCCCCCAGAGGGGACTGTCAAGTTGCAGGAAAACAAGCTCAGGACTCCCAATGATTCTACATTATGCCAAGTTGTATAGTTATTTCATTATATATTACAGTGTAATAATAGAAATAAAGTGCTTAATAAATGTAATGTGCTTGTATCACCCCAAAACCATCTCTTCACTCCCTGGTCTGTGGAAAAATTGGTTGGAGACTTCTGCTTTGAGGGATGTTATGTACATGGCAATAATTAATCCTGAGTTATTGATGGAAAATACTGTATCATTTTTATTCAAGCTTCCACATGTTGAGCTTTTCACTTAAACACAATTTTTTAATTAGTGCAATGTGGAGTGTATAGTAGACATTCCATAGTTAGGTTTTTTCTCTTATATTTAATAATTTCCTACTTCACCTTGATTATGTGCCTGTTTTTCCTCCTAGAGACCTTTACAATCCTAAATAGTTATAACAGACCAAGCCAAATTAGAGAAAAACTCCATCTCCATCACTATGGAATTGTTTCATCAACACTCATTTTTTGTATCCTTAGTCTTCCAATGTGGTTGTAGTCAGTAATATCATAGTTACAAAGAATGAACAATAATACTACCTAAGACGAGGACATGTCGTGGGGACTTTATACTAAAGCAGTTTCTCATTTAATCCTCACACAACCTTATTAGGTAAAAATTATTATAAAGATGAGGACTCAAGATGGCTAATAACTTGCCCAAGATTACCAACTAATGTGAAATGGTACCAGGACAGAAACCTGGTTGTGTCTGAAACCAAAACTCATGCTCTTAACCCATTAACCTTTCTTCTCTCCACTATTCTAGAAGATTTCTCTATAAAGCTCTAGAAAGCCTTTTTTTAATCTAACATATTGATTATTTGAACTGTTGTGGTAGAGGATGTTAGTTCTATTAAATGATCATTTTAGCATATTATTGCTAAAACTCATTGATTATTTGAGCTGTGGTGTTATAGGATGTTCTACTAAATGATAATTTTAGGACATTAATGCTAAAATGCTTTACTTAGCACATTGGACATATACGTAGTTAATTCAGACCAAAAAATCAATACATTTTTATCCTAATCTGAAAAATCTGTGTTAAACTTTCTTACATTCTCACAAAGGATATAGTTTATTTAAAATAAGTATATTCTTTATTTCTAAAACTGATATTGATTGTCTTTTGGAAATTAAAAACTTTGCAAGGAAAAAGAGATGTAGCATACATGATGTCTGTGAGAATGAGAATAACAAAAACAGCATTCCTATATATAGCACTTAGCCCAGTGCCTGCTACATATATGGGCAGTTAGTAATGGGGAAGGTATGCTTTATCTTTATATAGAAGATGAAGTACCTATTGGGGCTAAATATTTTTAACAGACAAAAAAATTAACTGTTCAAGATGGCGTTATAAGTTTCTTTTGAAGAGAAGGCTGTTGGGCCTTCTGAAGAGCATGCTAATTAATAGATAGCCATATCCATTATTGCTCCTATCCTTTTAATCTCTTTCTATTTTAGGTGGGGAAGACAGGGTGTCACTGTGTTGACCAGGCTAGAATGCAGTGGTGCAGTCACAGCTCACTGCAGCCTCAACCTCCTTGGCTCAAGTAATCCTTCCACCTCAGCCTCCCAAGACTGTAGCTGGGAGCACAGGCACGTACTGCCATGCCCAGCTAATTTGTTTTATGTTTTATTTTTATAGAGTTGGGATCTCCCTATGTTGCCCAGGCTGGTATTAAACTCCTAGTAGACTTGAGTGATCTCCTCGCCTTGGCCTCCCAAAGTGCTGAGATTATGGGTGTGAACCACCAGGCCTGGCTTAAATTTCTTTATGTACTCTTTTTTTTTTTTTTGGAGACGGAGTCTTGCTCTGTTTGCCTAGGCTGGAGTGCAGTGTCATGATCTCAGCTCACTGCAGCCTCTACCTCCCGGGTTCAAGTGATTCTCCTGCCTCAGCCTCCTGAGTAACTGGAATTACAGGCCACCACGCACGGCTAATTTTTGTATTTTTAGTAGAGACTGGGTTTCACCATGTTGGTCAGACTGGTCTCGAACTCCTGACCTCATGATCTGCCCACCTCGGCCTCCCAAAGTGCTGGGATTACAGGCGTAAGCCACCACGCCCGGCTAAATTTCTTTATATACTCTTTAAAGTTGCATGTTAGACCTTGATTTAATACCATTTTATTCACTATTTGAATTGGTAGCTTAAAGGAGTGGACAAAATAGAGGATTTTAATTGTGATTTTTTTTGGAGAAACCTTGTTATTTTACAATTTCAAGGGATCTAGGGATGTTAAGGAAGTACTTGCACCCTGATAAGGGATTTCCAGAGTTGCAGAATGCCCAGGGCTGCAAAGAGCACAGGGAAGTGTCCCTGCCAAGAAGGAGCAACAATTAATCCTTTCTAATGCCATTATAATTCATATTTTTCTTCTCAGTTTTGTTTCTTCCAACCTCCATTAATCAGCTATATTAATTTTATTACAGAAAAAATAGCAACAAGTAAAAAGAATCTATGTGAAAGTAAATTATATGCTCATTGATTTTATATTTAGTATTTAGCTGGGCAGTTTATATAAATATAAAATAAACTGTAACTACTTCAAGGCACATTTCTTTATTGGTAACTGCTAATTTCAAATGTAATACCTGCAAGTTGAAGCACAGTTTATAGAATACTATTTCCAGAAGCCCTGCCCTGTTCCACTGTTCATGAATTGGTATCTGTTGGAAACATATTTGCTAAATGGCATATTAAAAATAAAAAAGAATTTACAAAATGAAAGAAACTTAGATACAAAAGCTTAACATAAGACTTTTTTTTTTTTTTCAGGATCATACAAAATACGTGTTGAACATAATCTGTTAATTATCTGTTAATCTCATAATGTGATAACATGCCAAATTCTTATACATAAAAATAGTTTACGGATGTACATATTTAAGATATTTAACATATGCCTCGCCTCAATTCAGAGTGTAAATCATTCCTAATAATGGCACTGTGTAACATGGAATATTGGTATCTTACTGGTAAAGAGGTTGAGAAAGTTATTCAACCCATCAGAAAACAGATTGGTAGCCTCAGGGGGCCAGCATTTAGTTGTAGCCATAAAAGAACAGTTTAGCAAGAGCCAGAAGAATATCATTTATGTTTTTCTAAGAGTACTGCCACTCAGATTTGTAGACCAGTAGCACATTATAAAAACTAAGGAAAATATTACATAACTTTTTTGTTGGTATTTTAATGTATTCTTATAAAGCAGTGTTGGGATGTATTGATGATCTAAATTTATACTTAATAAGAGGAAAAAACTTGGTAATTTAAGAAAATGAGGATATGTTAGAGCCGAAAGGGTCTCTGATATTATCTTGGCCAAAACTCCTACTTTTAAGAGTTGAAGTGAATTGCCCACATTCACAAAAATCTTCTTTTCCAGTGATTTCTATTACTGTCTTAATTCTCTTATCTGAAGACTGACACATTTAGCTAAATGCATCTCTCTCTCTCTCTCTCTCCCTCTCTCTCTCTCTCTCTCTCTTTTTAAATACAGACCCTTGCTCTGTTGCCTAGGCTGGAGCGCAGTGGCTCACTCTTGGCGCACTGTAACCTCTGCCCCTTGGGCTTAAGCAATCCTCCTGCTTCAGCCTCCCGAGTAGCTAGCGCTACAGGTGCACACTACCACACCTGCCTGATTTTTGTATTTTCTGTAGATTCAAGGTTTTTGCCATGTTGCCCAGGCTAGTCTCAAACTCCTGGGCTCAAGTGATCCTTCTGCCTTGGCCTCCCAAAGTGCTGGGATTATAGGCATGAGCCACCGTGCCTGGCCTAGCTAGAGGTGTCTCTTTTATATCACATTCAGAGTAAATATAATTCTTGTTCCTTACGAGGGTTTGAACGTGTCTTTCCTTCTCACCTCTTCTTTAGAATACTCTTTCCCAGTTTCTTCACCATCCTATTTATCTCAACCATAGAAGATACAGCTACTCAGGAAGCTGAGGTGGGAAGATTGCATGAGCCCACGTGTTCAAGGCTGCAGTGAACTGTGATCACGCCATTGTACTCCAGCCTGGGTGACAGAGCAAAACCCTACCAAAAAAAAAAAAAAAATAGAAACTTTCCCCTTATACTTTCCTTGTTCTTTAACCCCTCCTCCCATGCCACTTTCTCACCATCAGAGTTCTATGGCTTTTAGAATTTGCAGGTGAATGGTTTTCAGATTTATTTTTCCAACATTAACTTCTATTGATTGACATTTTTAGTTGGTTCATCTGTCATTATTCCCAAACTAAACTGATCATCTTTCCTTCAAAATATGGTTTCCTATTATTGCCATTTATTGAGACTCTCAAGCTAGGCTTTTCTTTTATAGTTTCTCTAGTCTTCCCATCATCTCATAAGTTAGTTTTTATTACTTACACTTTACAAATGAGAAAACTGAGGATTAGAGAGGTTAAGTTGGTAGCCCAAGATCACATGGTTAGTTAAAAACGAGATTGAAAATGTGAGTCCTGATCTGTCAAGCTGGAAGGTCCTCATCCTATTTGTGATGTCTGTACTGTCCTAAAATGTTTTTGGTGCATGCGTATATTTTTTCGTTATAAAATCTTAAGAGTGGGAACCTATTATAGAAATGTCAGTCTTGAAGTAGATTTTTCCCTCAGAGTTTAGAACTCCGAAGTTCTTACGACTTCCCATTTCTGACAACTTTGTCTTTCAACATGTTATTCTCTTTCTTCTTTCATTTGTATGTCATAGTAGCCTTGTATGTTTGTGATTTATCTGTTTTTTTCTAAAGAAAATTACTGTGGCTTTTAATCTGAGTTCTCAGCAATTTTAGCTTACTGCTTTCCCACCTATTCCCAGTACAGTCATGTGCTACTTAAGGACATTTTTGTCAAGGATGGACCACATAATACAACGATAGTCTCATAAGATTATAATATCTTATTTTCACTGTACCTTTTCTATGATACACAAATACTTAACCATTGTGCTACAGTTGCCTATAGTATTTGGTACAATAACATGCTATACAGATTTTTAGCCTAGGAGCAATAGGGTATTGCATATAGCCTAGGTATGTAATAGGCTATATCATCTAGGTTTGTGGAAGTACACTGTATAGCATTCACAGAACAATGAAATAGGTCACCTGACGGCCCACTTCTCAAACGTATTTGTGTCATTAAGTGATGCACGACTGCATTACCTTATAAATGAACAAGTATATTCAATGTTTTCCCAGAGTTTTAATTTACTGCCTTTAAGCAGTTCTTCAGAAATGATGTACCACCATTTCTATAAGAAATTTAACATTACTTTTTCCGTTTGTGGTATTTCAAGAAAATATATTGCCTAAATTTGATTTAAGATACATTGTAATTATTAGTGTTTTTTCCAAGAGAAAGGGATGGGATCTAAAAGAAAAAAAAAATACAGGATATATTTAAAAGACTTTATGCCTGCAATTAGAATTATTATTATTATGTTTTCTTTTGAGACGAAGTCTCCATCTTTCACCCAGGCTGGAGTGAAGTGGAGCAATCTCAGCTCACTGCAACCTCTGCCTCTTGGGTTCAAGTGATTCTCTTGCCTCAGCCTCTCAAGTAGCTGGGATTACAGATGCCTGCCACTATGCCTAGCTAATTTTGGTTTTTAGTAGAGATGGGGTTTCGCCATGTTGGCCAGGTTGGTCTCGAACACCTGACCTCAGGTGATCCACTCCCCGCCCCCCCCCCCTCCCCCCTCCCCCCCGGGCCTCCCAAAGTGCTAGGATTATAGGCATGAACCATCGTGCCCAGCCTCGAATTCTTATGTAAATAACAAAAGATATAATTAGACTGGGGGCTGGGTGTGGCAGCTCATACCTGTAATGCCAGCGCTTTGGGAGGCCAAAAGGGGAGGATGACTTGAGGCCAGTAATTTGAGATTATAGTGAGCTATGATTATGCCTCTGTAACCCACCTAGGCAACAGAACAAGACCAACCCTGTCTCTAAAAATAACAAAAAATACATAATTGAGCAACTTCAAAATCTAAAATTGTTAAGCAGCTTACTGCAAATTAGTTAATATCATATTTTATACATATGGTTACATCATTTTTTGCTATCTAAAATTTTCATTGCTTTTTACCATATTGTTTCACATTATATTCTTTAGAAAATCTAAAAGGAAACATACAAAAAAGTAGTAATTTACAGTTGATCTGTTCTTGTGAAGAATTCACATAAGTAAATCCAATGGGTACATTTATAGTATATTTATTTCTCATTTAAATCTACAATTGTATTGTTTCATCCTAAAAATCTACAATTGTATTGTTTCATCCTACAAATAGTGGTAATAACAATGTGGTATTGCTGTTGTGGTTTTATATTAAATAAAATAATCAAACTTTCTAAATATTTCTATAAATATAATTTTCTTAAAGATTTTTAAAGGTAATCATAAACAAAATTATAAAAAGTAAATTTTATGGTAGAAATGCATAACTTAATGTAATCAAATTTATAAGACTATAAAATATGAAATTTTTCAGTGTCATGTCACAAACTCTGCATTTGTTCTTTTTCACAGAACACTCCTATGCCACCTTCACCAGCTGTACAAGTGCAGGGCCAGCCTAACAGTTCTCAGCCTTCTCCATTCAGTGGATCCAGTCAGCCTGGAGATCCAATGAGAAAACCTGGACAGAACTTCATGTGTCTGTGGCAGTCTTGTAAAAAGTAAATGGCAATTTTATTTGATATATAAAAGTATTCTTTGTTTTGGAATGCTTTTATATTTAAGTTTCTGTCATCTATAGTTCATGAAAATTTTCCTTTAGAACCACCAACTTTTAGCAAAACTGTAAGAGTTACATAAATGTAACTCTTTAGTAGGTTTTTGTTTGTTTTTCTTTTCAACAAAAAAATTAAATGTAACTCTTACATTTATGATCCATTATATGGACCTAAACTAAGAAATTTATATGTAAGTAATGGAAAGAACTTCATTGCTTAATGGTACGTTGTAGAGAATGTGGTTCAGTATTTGTTTTCAGTAAAGAAAATCCATTAAGAATTTGATTATATATTTGGCTGTTAAAAAAAAAATTTTAAGTGGCTTGAACTTAGCGGCAGCTATAGTATTTCTATATAGTAGAAACTTAGAAGTAATAATGTGCTAGAAAGAGAATGATTTTTTGAATTTGAGTTTGGGGTGTATACCTATGAAAATTATTTTTAAAGCCATACCAGCTTACAGTTTAATTAAGATGAACTTCTGAAATAAACCTTTCTTAGACTTGAAGGAAAACTTGAAAAGAATGTTGGTTAAAATGAAAGTCTTAATTCTTTGATAGTACTCAGGTAAGACCCTTTGCCTTGAGTCATTTTTTTAGAGGTCTAGGACTAATTTTTTTTGAGACAGTCTCGCTCTGTTGTCAGGCTAGAGTGCAGTGGCGCTGTCTCCGCTAACTGCAACCTCTGTCTCCTGGGTTCAAGCAATTCTTTTGCCTCAGCCTCTTGAGTAGCTGAGATTACAGGCATGTGCCACCATCCCTGGCTAATTTTTATCTTTTTTTCACCATGCTGGCCAGGCTGGTCTCGAACTCCTGACCTCCAGTGATCCCTCTGGCCTCGGCCTCCCAAAGTGCTGGCACTACAAGTATAAGCTACTAAGCCCTGCCAGCATTTGTCTCAATAGACATAATACCGTTCATTTTTTAGATATCAAAGATTCCATTTCATTCTTCATAATTGATAGCAGAAATTACCATAGCTTTTACAATCTATATTTGCTATTCATATTTTTGTGATATAGATATTATACTTTATTGTAAACTTCATGTACAGATGTTTTGTATGATTATGGCTGCCTGTGTAGCCTAGGGATTATTAATAGTATGCAAAGTATCTATAGGACAGCAATGATCAAACTTTAACTCTCAACCCAATAGTGGGACTGTGGATCATTTTAGTAGGTTTTTGTTTGTTTTCCTTTTCAACAAAAAAATTAAATATATCATAGTTCACCATGTTAGTGAGGGTAAATATTGTTTTCAGTTACATATATGTGACCTATATATGTGTACTTGATCATAGTATAAAATCTGTTTGTCAAAAAATTCTTTAAAAATTTGTCCTTTAGGTTGTTTCTCATTATTTCCTTCATTCATTTAATTTGACCATCTCTTTCTTTTTAGTGTATGTTTGTAAGTTAATTTGAAACTTTCTTCACTGCATGCCAATTTTACTCTCCATTTGTCTTGAGATTTTTGTTTTTTTCATGATAAATAGTAGTTGATGGAATGGGTAGTGTGCTAAAGGTGTTCGTTAACTTTTCAAAAAGTTTACGAAGCTTGTGGCAGTGCTGCATGCCCCAGGTGTCCAGGAAGGCTGAGGCAGGAGGATCATTTTAACCTAGGAATTCGAGTCTAGCTTGGGCAACATGGTGAGACCTCATGTCTAAAAAGATAAAAAATAGAGAAGTTTAAGAATAACTGCTTTAGGTGAAGTGTTTAGGTTACTTCAAGATAAGTTGCTGGAAGAGTTAATGAACCTAGATGTCTGACAGTTTCCCATCTTGTAAATCAGCGTTACATAATTTGATGATTTACCTTTTTCTTGCTAGTCTTTTCTGAACAAGACAGATTAAACAGGGCTTCTTAGAGCATGCCATTTTTTTAAAGCCATAGCTTTTCACTACTGCATGGCTAATTAGTTTTAGTCTGCAAATATTTATTAAGCATCCTCTAGGAGGGTGCATGGGCCAGAAGATAAAAATACAAAAATCACTCCCAGTCCTAAGGGACACAGACCCAAAAAACAAATAAATTACAGTATAAATAAGTACTGTAAAAAAGATAGTTTCATAGTGCTGTTTGCAACATATTGGACAGTTTAACTTTGGGATGGTTGGAGAGTTTTACTACAAGCATTACATTTAGTTGAGTCTTAAAGAATGAGTAGGAATTTGTCATGCTAAAATAAACCTGTCAGAATGTTAAGAGCAAGCACAGGAGTATAAAAGGACCTTGTATGTCCAGGAAACTGTGAGAAGTTAGAATACTACAAGCATAAGGGCATGAAAAGAGAAATGGCTCTTATTCATATTTAGTTCCAATTCCGAGTAGAAACATATATCTGACAGCCGTTGGCCACTAAGTGGCTGTTCTAATTTCTTTTTTTTTTTTTTTTTTTTTTTTTTGAGACGGAGTCTTGCTCTGTCACCCAGGCTGGACTGCAGTGGCCGGATCTCAGCTCACTGCAAGCTCCGCCTCCCGGGTTCACGCCATTCTCCGGCCTCAGCCTCCCGAGTAGCTGGGACTACAGGCACCCGCCACCTCGCCCGGCTAGTTTTTTGTATTTCTTAATAGAGACGGGGTTTCACCGTGTTCGCCAGGATGGTCTCGATCTCCTGACCTCGTGATCCGCCCGTCTCGGCCTCCCAAAGTGCTGGGATTACAGGCTTGAGCCACCGCGCCCGGCCCTAATTTCTTTAATATCATATCAAAAATACTAGTACAGAACTTTTATGCTGGGCATGGTGGTTTGAGCCTGTAATGCCAGCTACTTGGGATGCTGAAAACTGGAGAATCTCTTGAGCCCAGAACTTCAAGGCTACGGTGAGCTATGATTGCGTCAATGCACTCCATCCTGGGTTATAAAGTAAGATACTCTTTTTAAAAAACAAAAACAAAACAACTTTCTTTGTTTCCATCAGATTTAAAGCTAAAATTATTTTCTGCACATATATATTATTGTAAAATGCTTTGTATTTAAAGTTGAAATAGCTACGTGCTCTCTTCCTTTTAAGGACTTAAAAGTGACTTTGAGTATACATTTAACCTGTTTTTAGTTCTGTATTAGCACCACACTTTACATAGTCTTTTTGTATCTATAATTCTCCTTTTTTTTTCTTCTTTGCTTTTGTTTTTTGAGACAGGGTCTCACTATGTCACCCAGGCTGCAATGCAGTGGTGCTGTCTTTTTTTTTTTTTTTTTTTTTTTTTTGAGACGGAGTCTCGCTCTGTAGCCCGGGCTGGAGTGCAGTGGCCGGATCTCAGCTCACTGCAAGCTCCGCCTTCCAGGTTTACGCCATTCTCCTGCCTCAGCCTCCCGAGTAGCTGGGACTACAGGCACCCGCCACCTCGCCCGGCTAGTTTTTTGTATTTTTTAGTAGAGACGGGGTTTCACGGTGTTCGCCAGGATGGTCTCAATCTCCTGACCTCGTGATCCGCCCGTCTCGGCCTCCCAAAGTGCTGGGATTACAGGCTTGAGCCACCGCGCCCGGCTAGTGGTGCTGTCTTGATCTTGGCTCACTGCAACCTCTGTCTTCTGAGCTCAAGCCATCCTCCCACCTCAGCCTCCCAAGTGACTGAGACTACAGGTGCATGTTGCCATACCAAGCTAATTTTTGCATTTTTTATAGAGACAGGGTTTTGCCTTGTTGCCAAGGCTGTTCTCGAACTCCTGAACTCAAGTGATCTGCCCACCTCAGCCTCCCAAAGTGCTGGGATTACAGGCATGAGCCATAATTCTCCTTTTAGATGTACAATATAGATTGTTTTCAGTAAGTCCCACTCCCTCTTATATCATCACATATTGATGCTTGGTTTTTTAATCTGTAAGCATTTATCTCTAAAAGTTAGGGACCTCACTCTTTAGATATAAATACTGTACCACCACCACCACCATACTCCTACAGAAAAAAATTAATTCCCTTTAATATTATGATTTCTTATATCCTGTCAGTGTTTACATTTCTCCGGTGGCCTTTTTAGAGTTTGAATTGGAATCTAAGGTTCAAACATTGCCTCTGGTTGATAAGTCTTAAATCTATTTTAATCTGTTAGATTACCCCTCCATCCCTCTTAATTTTTTTTTTTCTTTGCAAGTTTTTGTTGGGGAAAAAAAAAAACAGTTTAATTTGTCCTATAGAGCATTACAGTCTGGATTTTCCTGATATTGTTTAGCGTGTTACTCTGACCTTGTATTTTCTGTGCATTGATAGTTTGGACCAAATATCTGATCAAGTTCTGGTTTCACTATTTGAAGACCACTTCAGAAATGAAATTGTGTACTTCCATCAGGAATATGTAATATCTTCTTGTCTCTTTTTGTGATGTAAACAGCCTTTAAGGATCATTGTTCAGAACATTATTTCATTAAGGTTTGTAAAATATAAAGGACCCCCTTTTATTAGTCATTTGCCTTCTTTGAGGAATATTTCCTACAGGAAAGGCAAGATAGATGCTTGGATATTTCCCTTATTTACCAGTTTTCAAAATAATGAGTAGCTCACTATCGCTCTGCACAAAGTTACCATGAGGTTTGGTTTTTGTTTATTTTGTTTGTAGTATTACTATGAGCCAACAGGAATTTAAACGTATTTGAGGTATTTCAGTCAATTGAGGTTATTGTATCCTTCTTGGTATACAAATTGTGCTATTTTTGGTCAGTGAAAGTCTTTTCAAGTGGATTTCCCAAGTCCTTTGGTTGTGACCTTAATGTAAGTATTTGATAGTTTCCCTGCTCTCTGATAGGCAAGATAGTCTGTGTGTTTCTACTGATTCTTGGAATTTAGATTAAGTACAACAAGGTTTTTACTTTGTTTTATCATTTTCACACCTGTATCTTCTTTCTCCCACACCAAAAATCCCATTTCTCAATATTGTTAAGAATTTATTCTTTGTCCTATGTCATACTCCAAAAAAAAATGTCTGCTGTGGTGTAACTTGAAAAAGTTTTTCTCATTTTTTCAGTTAATCATTTGTCTTTTTACTTTACCCTTTGTTTTGCGTTACTTTATTTTTGTCCTAGATGAAGGGTTTTTTTCTTTCAATTAATTTTTCTGTAAACAAATTTATTAGGTTTTTAATTATTGCTTCTGGATCTGGATTATAGTTAGGAAGGCTTTCTCTGTGCCCAAATTGTAGAAGAACCCCCATGTTTTTATTTAGAACTTACGTGATTTTTTAGTTTCCATTTAAATCTTATATTTTGATATTTTTCCCTCTGTCAGTAATCTGGTCTTAAGGAAATTAGGGTAAGTCAGTGACTTTTTTGTTCAATTTGTCACTGTAACTTTCTTTTCTCATACTATAAGAGTAGTTTATTCTAAAAAAAGTAAGAGTCACAGTGGATGTTTTGGGCTTCAGCACTGTCCGGTGGGACAATCCAAATTAGTTTCATCAGGTGCTACTCAAGACTTTTAACAAAAGTGATTCCACAATATTTACATAATTGTTTTTCTCATCTTAAAATTATACTTCTAGCTTTTAAAAAATTTAAATTATAAAAATAGCATTATCGAAAGATAAGCATGGTTGTAATTTTGGTATATATCTTTACAAACCTTCTTCATATACAGCTGTACTATATTGTACATGAAAAGTATACATGTATACTTTGTTTCTTATTTTAAACTATATATGCTGATCTAGAGCTTGCTTCAATAATATATGTAATATTCATATAGAATATATATACACACTTTTTATGTCAATACGTAGATTTACTCATTCTTTGTATTGAATACCAAGAATTCCCTTTTATTGCACTGTCTTTGTTATCTGCATTGGTAAATAGAATTGCTCGTCCTTTTTTTGACAGGATTGCTCTTGAATTATGAGGACACATTTCTTTCCATGAATAAGATGCAATGATCCTGCACTATAGTCTGTTAACTATATCTCATATTAAGGGTATTTGGGATTTTAGTTATTTGCTATTACATATGAACAGAACTGTGGTGAATAATTTTGTTTCTACAGCACATTTTCTACAAGTATTTCAGTAGACTAAAATACGAAACTGGGAATTGCTGAGTCAGGAGATTTACATGTTTTTATTTTTATAGAAATTGACAAATTACCATCCAAAAATGTTAATTTGTAATTCAAATAATAGAATATGAGCTTCTTTCCCGCTACCTAACTACTCAAATCTGAAGGGAAATTTCATCTTTGCTGATCTGATAGCCTCAAAATGACTGTCAATTTTTATTCTTTTGTTATTTTAAATTTTTAAATAGACTTTATTTTGAGAGCAATTTTAGGTTTACAACAAAATTGAGTGGCAAATACAGAGTATTCGTATATAGCACCTGCCCCACAAATATTAAATCTTTATAGCAATGGTACATTTGTTACAACTGGTTAACCTGTGTTGACACATCATTATCACCCAAAGTCCATAGTTTAAGATTTGCTCTTGACATTGTACATTCTGGGGGTTTTGTTTTGTTGGGTTGTTTTGTGAAATTTGTTGTTGTTGTTGTTGTTTGGAGATGGAGTCTTGCTCCATCACCCAGGCTGGAGTGCAGTGGGGTTATCTCGGCTCACTGCAACCTCTGTCTCCCAAGTTCAAGCGATTCTCTCGCCTCATCCTCCCAAGTAGCTGGGACTACAGGTGCGTGCCACCATGCCCAGCTAATTTTAGTGGAGACGTCGTTTCACCATGTTGGCCAGGCTGATCTTGAACTCCTAACCTCGTAGTCTACCCACCTTGGCCTCCCAAAGTGCTGGTATTACAGGCATGAGCCACTGCACCCAGCCTGTTGTTGTTTGTTTTTGAGACAAAGTCTTGTTCTGTCATCCAGGCTAGAGTTTAGTGGGATGATCACAGCTCGCTGTAACTGGGACTTCCTGGGCTCAAGTGATCCCTCCCGCCTCAGCCTCCTGAGTAGCTAGGACTACAGGTGTGACCACCACACCCACCAAATTTTAACTTTTTTGCCTAGCTAATTTTAAAATTTTCTAGGTGCAGTGACTCACGCCTGTAATCCCAACACTTTGGGATACCGAGATGGGCGGATCACGAGGTCAGGAGATTGAGACCATCCTGGCTAACACAGTGAAACCCCGTCTCTACTAAAAATACAAAAAAGTTAGCTGGGCATGGTGGTGGGCACCTGTGGTCCCAGCTTCTCGGGAGGCTGAGGCAGGAGAATGGCATGAACCCAGGAGGCAGAGCTTGCAGTGAGCCCTGATCACACCACTGCACTCCAGCCTGGGTGACAAAGCAAGACTCCATCTCAAAAACAAAAACAAAAAAAATTCTGTACAGACAGGGTCTTATATGTTGCCTAAGCTGGTTTTGAATTCCTGGTCTTAAACAATCCTCCCACCTTGACTTCACAAAGGGTTGGGATTATAGGCATGAACCACTGCACCTGACTACTACTCTATGGGTTTCGACAAATATTAATATAATAACATGTGTCCACCATTACAGTATACAGAATAGTTTTATTGCCCTAAAAATCTTTTGTATTCTACTTCTTCATCTTACCATTCCCCAGCTCCTGTTTTAATTTTTATTTCAGGTATTGAGTTAAATATTTTGAAATATGATTTTCTTCTGTGAATTATCTACTCGTGTCATTTGCTCATTCTTTATTGCCCTTCCTAAAAATTTGCAATACTTCTCTCTGCATTAAGGATGTCAACTCTTGGGCAGGCGTGGTGGCTCACACCTGTAATCCCAACACTTTGGGAAGCCAAGGGAGGCGGATCACTTGAGGTCAGGAGTTCAAGACCAGCCTGGTCAACATGGCAAAACCCTGTCTGTCTCTACTAAAAATACAAAAATTAGCTGAGCATGGTGGCGGGTGCCTGTAATCCCAGCTACTTGGGTGTCTGAGGCATGGGAATCGCCTGAACCTGGGAGGCAGAGGTTGCAGTAAGCCGAGATTATGCCACTGCACTCCAGCCTGGGTGACAAAGTGAGACTCTGTCTCAAAGGAAAAAAAAGGATGTCATCTGTTTATTATGTGTCTACCCCACGTCTCGAGACTTTAGCCATATTTTGCTACGTAGAATTTAAATCTTAATGGTTTTCATGTCGTGCTTAGAAAGACCTTTTCAACTTTTATATCATAAAATACACATTTTTTGCTTTGTAATACATTAATATTTTTACTTTTTGATTCATTTGTAATTTAGCTCGATGTATAGAGTGAGGTATGAGTCTAGCTTAGTTATTTTCCAAATGGCTAACTTATTGGCAAGTTCATCTTTCCCTCAGACATTTGTCATATACTAAATTCCTATATATGCTGTGCCTGTTTCTGGATCACTTGTTATCCCCTTGATCTCTGTCCTTATTACACTATCACTTTAAATGTATTTTAACTTTGGATATGGCAGGTTGCCCCTGCTGATTCTTTACAGTTTTTTTGTGATTTATTTGAGCAACTACCTTATACTAGGCACTATGCCAAGTTTTGAAATTAGAGTGATGTATAAATCAGATTTATTTTTCGAAATTGCTAAGAAAGTCATGTTGGGATATGGGTTGCAATTGGTTTTTTGTTTTTTTTTTAAAGATGGAGTCTCGCGGTGTCACCCAGACTGGAGTGCAGTGGCACGATCTTGGCTCACTGTAACCTTCACCTCCCGGTTTCAAGCGATTCTCCTGCCTCAGCCTGAGTAGCTGGGATTACAGGCACGCACCACCATGCCCAGCTAATTTTTGTATTTTTAGTAGAGACGGGGTTTCACCATATTGGCCAGGCTGGTCTGGAACTCCTGAGCTCGTGATCCGCCTGCCTTGGCCTCCCAAAGCGCTGGGATTACAGGCGTGAGCCACTGCGCCTAGCCACAACTGCTTTTAATGAACAGAGTTTTTTGTTTATTTTTTGATAGTGGACACTTTTTTTTAATCTTCCCTTACTGGAAAATGTATCAGCCCATGTCATTACTGTTTTTTTTTTTCCATAGAGTTTCTAGACTTTTCTTCACATCAATTTTGTACTTTATTAAGTTTATTGCTAAGTGGTAGTCTTATATTTAGTTGTTATAAATGATCTCAACTTCCATTATATTTTTCAACTGATAGGTGTTTTCTATATACTTCATATTTTGTCTTACCCAATTATAATGTCTAGGCCAGGTGCGGTGGCTCACGCCTATAATTTCAGCACTTTGGAAGGCCGGGGTAGATGGATCACTTGAGGTCAGGAGTTTGAGAACAGCCTGGCCAATATGGTGAAACCCATCTCTACTAAAAATGCGAACATTAGCCAGGCATAGTGGCGGGTGACTGTAATCCCAGCTAATCGGGAGGCTGACGCAGGAGAATTGCTTAAACCGGAGAGGTGGAGGTTGCAGTGAGCCGAGATCATGCCATAGCATTCTAGCCTGTGTGACAGAGCAAGGCATCACCTCAAAAACAAAACAAAACAAAATAAAACAAACAAAATATATATATGTCTAATGTTTTCAACACAGTTGCACAATAGTGATAATATTCATCCATATCTTTTTTAAAGCTAATAAACCGGTTTTTTTTTTTTTTGTTTTTTTGTTTTTCTGAGACGGAGTCTCGTTCTGTCGCGCAGGCTGGAGTGCAGTGGTGCGGTCTCGGCTCATTGCAAGCTCTGCCTCCTGGGTTCACACCATTCTCCTGCCTCAGCCTCCTGAGTAGCTGGGACTACAGGCGCCCACCACCAGGCCCGGCTAATTTTTTTTTTGTATACTTAGTAGAGAACGGGGCTTCACCGTGTTAGCCAGGGTGGTCTTGATCTGACCTCATGATCCGCTCGCCTCGGCCTCCGAGGCGATTACAGACCTAAGCCACCGTGCCCAGCCTAAACTGCATTTTTTAAGAGCAGTTTTAGGTTTATGGAAAAATCGAGCAGATAGAAGAGCTCCCATATTTCCGTCCTACCTGCACACAGTTTCCACTATTATTGGCACCTTGCATTAGTGTGGTACACACGTTATAATTGATGAGCCAATATTGATACACTATTATTAACTAAAGTTCATAGTTTACATTCAGATTCATTCTTTCTGTAGTTCCATGGGTTTTGACAAATGCATAATGTCATGTCTCCAGCATTACAGTAACATACAGAGTACCTTCACTACACTAAAAATCCATTATGCTTTACCTATTTACTCCTCCTCACCCCCTCCCTCACCCCCAATTCCTGGCAGCCGCTGATTTTTTTACTGTCTCTGTAGTTTTGACTTTTCTGGAATGTAATATAGTTAGAATTATTCAGCAGTATCCTTTTTAATCTGCTTTCTTTCACTTAGTAATATGCACATAAGTTTTCTCCATGTCTTCTTATTGTTGGATAGCTCATTTCTTTTTATTTCTGCATAATATTTTATTATACAGATGTACCATAGTTTGCTTATCCATTCATCTATTGAACAATGTCATAGTTGCTTCCAATTATTGGCAGTTTTGAACTAAAGTGTCATAAACATTTATGTATTACTTTGTGTGGATGTAATTTTTCAACTCATTTGAGCAAAGACCTAGGATTATAATTGCTGGATCATATGATAAAGACTATGTTAAACACTGTAAGAAACTGTGAATCTGTCTTCCAAAGTGTCTGTACTATTTTGTATTCCTACCAGCAGTGAATGAGAATCTTGTTGCTTCATATCTTTGCCAACATTTAGTGTTGTCAGTGTTTTAGATATGAGCCGTTTTGATAGGTGTGTGTGTGTTGGTATATCTGTTGTGTTAATTTCTAGTTCCCTAATAACATATGATGTTGAGCATCTTTTTGTTTATTTACCATATGTATATCTTCTTTGGTGGGTTGTCTATTCAGATATTTAACCCATTTTTAATTTGTTTTTTTGCTGAGAGCTTTTAGCATGAGTAGATAATGGATTATATCAAATGCTTTTCTGCATCTAGTGCTATGATCATATGATTTTTATTTTTTAGCTTGTGAATGTGATGGGTTACTTCAATTTTTTACTTCAACCAGCCTTGTGTGCCTGTAATAAATTTTACTTTGTCATGGTATATATTTCTTTTTTATGCATTGTTTGATACGATTTGCTAATGTTTTTCCTGAGGATGTTCTCCTCTATATTCATGCAAGATTCTGGGATGTAGTTTTCTTGTCATGTCTTTGTCTGATTTTGGTAATAGGGTAATGCCATCCTCATAGAATGAGTTAGAAAGTGTTCCTTTTGCTTCTGTTGTCTGGTAGGGATTGTAGAGAATTGGTATCATTCCTTCCTTTAATTATTTGTTGTGAATTCAGCAGAGAAACCATGTGGTCCTGGTACTTTCTGTTTTGAAGGTTATTAATTATTGATTCAATTTCTTTAATAGTTACAATGTTATTCAGATTATCTGTTGCTCCTTGAGTGAGTTTTGGCAGATTGTGTCTTTCAGGGAGTTGGTCGATTTCATCTGAGTTACCAAATGTGTGAGCATAGAGATATTTCTGTTTCTTTATTATCATCCTTTTAATGTCCATGGGATTGGTAGTGATGGTCCCTTTTTCATTTCTCATATTAATGATATGTATCTTCTGTTACCTTTTCTTGGTTAGGTTAGCTACAGGTTTATGTATTTTACTGAAATTTTTTCCCCCCAAGAACCAGCTTTTGGATTTGTTAAATTTTTTTCTTTCTGTTGGTTTCCTGTTTTCAGTTTCATTACTTTCTGCTCCTTTTTTTTTTTTTTTCTTCTGCCTGATTTGGGTTTAATGTGCTCTGCTTTGTCTAGTTTCCTAAGGTAGAAGCTTACATTATTATTTTAGATCTTTCTTCTTTTTTAGTATATACATTCAATGCTAAAGCCTTCCCTCTAAGTACTACTTTTACTATATCCAGAAATTATGGTTACGTTGTATTTTCATTTTCCTTTAGTTCGAAATATTGTAAAAATGTGTTACTTAGACTCCAAATGTTTTTGATATTTTCTGACTTTTTGTTATTGATTTCTCTATTAATCTGTTCTCATGCTGCTGTAAGGACATACCTGAGACTGGGTAACTTATAAAGGTTTAATTGACTCACAGTTTTGCATGGCTGGGAAGGCCTTAGGAAAGCAACAATCATGACAGAAAAGGAAGCAAACACATCCTTCACATGGCAGCAGGAGAGAGAAGTGCCAAGCAAAGGGGGGGAAAGTCCCTTATAAAATCATCAGATCTCGTGAAGACTGACTCACTATCAGGAGAACAGCAGCATGGGCGTAACCGCATGGGTGGGGACACAGCCAAACCTTGTCGATTTCTATTTAATTCCATTGTGGTTTCAGAGTATACATATGATTTCTATTCTTTTAAATTTGCTAAGGTGTGTTTTATGTCCCAGATTGTGGTCTATCTTGGTGGATGTTCCATGTGAGCTTGAGAAGAATATATTGTTGGATGAAGTATTCAGTAAATATCAATTAGATCCAGTTGATTGATGGTGCTGTTCAATTCAACTATATCCTTACTGATTTTCTGCCTATTGGATCTGTCAATTACTGATAGAGGTATGTTGAAGTCTTCAACTGTAATAGTGGGTTTGGTTCTTTCTCTTTGCAGTTCTGTCAGTGTTTGCCTCACATGTTTTGATGCTTTATATGCAGTGCATATATCTTAAGGATTGCCATATCTTCTTGGAGAAGATTGTTAGGTTTTCTTTATCACTATGTAATGCCCCTCTTGATCCACGATAATTTTTCTTGCTCTGAAGTCTCCTTTGTCTGAAATAATTATTGCCACTCCAGCTTTCTTTTAATTAGTGTTAATATAGTTTATCTTTCTCCATCCCTTTACTTTTAATCTGTGTCTTTATTTTTAACAATACATAGTTGGGTCTTATTTTATTATCCTTTCTGTCTTTTACTTCGTGTATTTAGATCATTCTCATTTAATGTGATTATCACTATAGTTGCATTGATAGCTATCATATTTGTAAATGCACTTGTTCTTTTTCTGCTGTCCCATTTTTCTGCCTTCTCTGATGTTAGCTGAACACTTTTTATGTTGCCATTTTCTCCCCTTTCTTCAGATATCAATCATATTTCTTTAAATTTTTCATTTGTGGTTATTTTAGAGTTTGCAGTATACATTTATAGTTAATCTAAGATGACTTTCAAATAATAGTACAGGCATACCTCAGATATATTGCATGTTTGGTTCCAGATCACCACAAGAAGGCAAATATCACAATAAAGCAAGTCACATAAATGTTTTTGTTTCTTAGTGCATTTAAAAGTTATGTTTACACTATACTGGAGTTAATTAAGTGTGCAATAACATTTCGTCTAAAAAAACAGGGTACATACCTTAATTAAAAATACTTTACTGCTAAAAATGCTAATGATCATTTGAACCTTTAGCAAGTCATCATCTGTTTGCTGGTGAAAGGTTTTGCCTTGATGTTGATGGCTGCTGACTGATCGTGATAGTGGTTGCTAAAGATTGGGGTAGTCATGTCAATTTCTTAAAGTAATGAAGTTTGCCACATTACTGGACTCTTCCTTTCACAGAAGATTTCTCTGTAGCATGAGATGCTGCTTGATACCGTTTTACCCATAGTAGAACTTCTTTCAAAATTGGAGTCAAGCAGCAGTGCATTCCTGTACTCCCAGCTATTTCGGACATTGAGCAAGGAGGATTGCTTGAGTCCAAGAGTTCTGGGCTGTAGTGCACTACACTGATTGGTTGTCTGCACTAAGTTCGGCATCAGTATGGTGACTTCCTGGGAGTGGGGACCACCAGGTTGCCTAAGAAAGGGTGAACCAGCCCAGGTCAGAAATGGAGCAAGTCGAAACTCCCATGCTGATCAGTAGTGGGTAGTGCCTGTGAATAGCCACTGCACTCCAGCCTGGACAATTTAGCAAGACCCTATCTCTTAAAAAATAAAAATAAAAAGATTGAGTCAGTCTTCTCAAAGCCTGCTGCTGTGTTATCAACTAAGTTTATGTAATATTCTGAAGCCTTTGCTATCATTTCAACTGTGTTCACAGCATCTTCACCAGGAGTAGATTCTACCCTGAGAAACCACTTTATTTGTTCATCCCTAAGAAGCAACTCCTCATCCATTCAAATTTTATCATAAGATTGTAGCAATTCAGTTACATCTTTAGGCTCTGCTTCTAGTTCTCTTGCTATTTCTATCGTATTTGCTGTTACTTCCTCCACTGAGGCCTTGAATCCTCAAAGTCATCCATGAGAATTGGAATCAACTTCTTTCATATACCTGCTACTGTTCATATTTTGACCTCCTCCCATGAATTACAAATGTTCTTAGTGGCAGCTAGCATTAGAGAATCCTTTGCAGAAGATTTTCATTTTACTTTGCCAGATCTGTCCATGGAATTACCATCTATAGCAGCTATAGCCTTAAGTAACAGGAGTTGAAAGTTGAGGCCAGGCACAGTGGCTGATGCCTGTAATCTGAACACTTTGGAAGGCCAAAGCAGGAAGATGGCTTGAGCCCAGGAGTTCAAGACGAGGCTGGGCAATATAGCAAAACCTTGTCTCTACAAAAAAATTAAAAAATAGGTGGTCATGGTGGCCCTTGCCTGTAGTCCCAGTTACTCAGGAGGTTTTGGTGGAAGGATCGTTTGAGCCCAGGAGGCGGAGTTTGCAGTGAGCTGAGATGTGCCACTGCACTCCAACCTCAGCAACAGAGTGAGACCCTGTCTCAAAAAAATACAAAATAGTTGAAGTGACTCCTTGTTCCATGAGCTGCAGAATGGATGTTGTGTTAGCAGCATGAAAACAACATTCATATCCTTGTACAGCTCCATCAGAGCTCTTGGGCAATTAGGTACATTGTCAGTGAGTGGTACTGTTTTGAAATAAATCTTTTCATCAGAGTGGTAAGTTTCAATAGTGGGCTTAAAATATTCAGTAAACCATGCTGTAAACAAATGTGCTATCATCTAGGCTTTGATGTTGCACAGGCAATGTAGATTTAGATAATTCTCAAGAATCCTCAGATTTTCAGAATGATCAATGAGCATTGACTTCAACTTAAAGTCACCAGCTGCATTAGCTGCTAATGAGAGTCAGCCTTTCTTAGAATCTTAGAAACTCTGAAGCCAGGCATTGGCTTTTCCTCTCTAGCTATGAAAGTCCTAGACCTAGATACCATCTTCTTCCAGTAGAAAGCTGTTTGATCTTTATTGAAAATCTGTTGTTTAGAGTAGCATTCTTTATCAATGATGTTAGCTAGGTCTTCTGGATAACTTGCTGCAACTTCTGCATCAGGACTTGCTTTACCTTGCACTTTCATGTTATGGAGATGGCTTCTTTCCTTAAACCTCATGAAGCAACCTCTGCTGGCTTCAAACTTTTCTTCTGCAACTTCCCCATCTCTCTCAACCTATTCATAGAATTTAAGAGAGTTTAGGGCCTTGCTCTGGATTAGGCTTTGGCTTAATGGAACGTCTTGACTGGTTTGATATTCTATCCAGACCTCCACAACTGTCTCCATATCAGCAAGACTGTTTCACTTACCTAACATTTGGGTGTTCAATTGAGAATTACTTTTATTTTCCATGGAGAACTTTTCCTTTACATTCACAGCTTGGCTGTTTGGTGCAAGAGGCATAGCTTTTAGCCTTTCTCAGCTTTGCCATACCTTTCTCACTAAATTTAATCATTTCTAGCTTTTAATTTAAAGTGAGAGACATATGACTCTTCCTTTCACTTGAACACCGAGAGGCCATTGTGGGGTTATTAATTAGTCTAATTTCAATATTGTTGAATGGTGTCTCAGGGAGCCCTAAGGATGGGGAGAGAGATGAGGGTAACAGCCAGTCGGTGGAATACTCAAAAGACACATAACATTTGGCCGGGCACAGTGGCTCACACCTGTAATCCCAGCACTTTGGGAGGCCGAGGCAGGCGGATCATGGGTTCAGGAGATCGAGACCATCCTGGCTAACACGGTGAAGCCCCATTCTCTACTAAAAGTACAAAAAAAAATTAGCCGGGCCTGGTGGTGGGCGCCTGTAGTCCCAGCTACTCAGGAGGCTGAGGCAGGAGAATGGTGTGAACCTGGGAGGCAGAGCTTGCCATGAGCCGAGATCGCACCACTGCACTCCAGAGCAAGACTCCATCTCAAAAAAAAAAAAAAGTATCTACAGAGCATAATAAAGCAACATGGAATAAAATGGGATGTAGTACCTGTGTACTGCTATACAGGTACTGGTCCGTGGCCTGTTAGGAACCAGGCTGCACAGCAGGAGGTGAGGCTTGGGCAAAAAAGTGAAGCTTCATCTGTATTTACAGCCACTCCCTATTGATTGCATTACCACCTAAGCTCTGCCCCCTGTTAGATCAGTGGCGGCACTGGATTCTCATAGGAGCACAAGCCCTACTGTGAACTATGCATTTGAGAGATCTAAGTTGCATGCTCCTTATGAGAACCTAATGCCTGATGATCTATCACTTCTCCCATCACCCCCAGATGGGACTGTCTAGTTGCTGGAAAACAAGTACAGGGCTCCCATTGATTCAACATTATGGTGAGTTGTATAATTATTTCATTATATAGTACAATGAATAATGGAAATAAAGTGCACAATAAATGTATTGCACTTGAATCATCCCAAAACCATCCCCCCAACCCTTGGTCCATGGAAAAATTGTCTTCCATGAAAGTAGTCCCTGGTACCAAAAAGGTTGGGGACCGTTGCCTTACACTGTGTCCTTTACATGCTGTCACTCATTTCACTTATCTATAAACTATAATCACCAGATATACTATTGCTATTTTTTTATTTATCTGTTAGATTAAAAGCAAGAAAAATAATTTACTTCTATTGATTTCTTCTCTAACACTCTTCCTTACTCTATGTAAATTCAAGTTTTGATCTCTATATTTTCCTTCTCTGAAGATCTCCTCTTAACATTTCTTGTGAAGCCGGTCTCCTGGTGCATATGGCCTCAGTTTTTGTTGGTCTGAGAAAGTCTATTTCTCCTTGACTTTTGAAGAGTGATTTTACTGGATACAAAATTCTAGGTTAATGGATGTATATCTTTCAACAATTTAAATATCTCATTCCACTCTTCTTGTTTGCGTTATTCCTAAAGAGACATCAGTGTATTCTTGTCCTTCCATTAGTAAGTTGGTTTTTTCCCTCTTATTTCTGTCAGGGTTTTTTTCTTTGTCTTTGGTTTTTGGAAGTTTGAATATGATATGGCTAGGTGTTGATTTTTTAATATTTATCTTGTTTAGTGTTGTCTGTGTTTCCTGGATCTGTGATTTCTTCTTGTGTGACATTAGTTTTAGAAAATTCTCACTTCATTCTTATACTTCAAATATTTTTTGTGTTCTTTCTCTTTTTCTTCTTTTTATGGTATTCCCACTGCATATATTTGCAGTTTTTGTTATCGTCCCACAGTCCTTGAATATTCTGTTTGTTTCCTTTATTCTTTGTTCCCTTTGCTTTTCAGTTTGGGAAGTTCCTGTCGACATATCTCACATCTTCAAGTCCACTGATTCTTTCCTTGTCTGTATCCAGTCTGTTGATGAGTCTATGAAAGACATTGTTTATGTCTGTTAGTTTTTTTCTTATTTCTAGCATTTTCTTTTTATTCTTAGCATCTCATCTCTGCTCACATTATCCATTTGTTCTTGATATTCACTTTTTCCATTAGTCTTAGCATATTTATTATAATTATTTTAAATTCTCAGTCTGAAAATGTCAAAATTTGTGTGATATCTGAGTCTGGTTCTAATGTTAGCTTTGCCTCTTCTTCTGACTCTGTGTGTGTGTGTGTAGGGGGGGTTGTTTGTTTTTTTACTTTTGGCATGACTTTTAAGTTTTTGTTGAAAGTCAGGATGTTTCAGTTAAGCATCTGAGGTAAATAGCCTTTGGCGTGAGGTTTTATGTTTTTCTGGCTAGAAGTTAGGCCATGTTTAATGTTTGCTATAGCTATAGGTGTCAGAAGCTTCAATATTCCCTGGTGTCCTTTTTTTTCTTCCTTTGTTGTTGAATTTTTTTTAGAAACTCCTTTTTAAATATAGCTTGTAGCTTGTAGCTCTCTCAGTTCTAATACACTGTTATACCATACTGGAAACCTGCTGATATGGTGGTAAGGTAATGGGGAGGTGAAATATTCTATAATCTTATGATTAAATCTCACTTTAAAAAAGTGGGCCTTCATCTAAGGGCTGCAACTTTGGTAAGTTTCTCAGCCTTTATTTTTTTTCTACTGTGTAAGACGAAAAGTCTAGGGAGGGCCCTTGTTTTCTTTTTTTTGAGAGGGAGTCTCGCTCTGTCGCCCAGGCTGGAGTGCAGTGGCGCGATCTCGGCTCACTGCAAGCTCTGCCTCGAGAGGGCCCATGTTTTCTAATTGCTTTTCCTGTAAGTCAGATAAGGCTCTGCTAAGTCAGATAAGGCTCATGAGACAGACCTTTGTAAGGCAAAAAGAACACTCTGGGCATATTAGAAACGGTTACTTACCCTCTTCCATTCCTGGAAGCAGGGAGGAAGTTTTTTTCAGTCTTCACTGTGAGATACTGGTCTCTGAAGGAAATTCACACAAAAGTATGGGTTCTCCCCAGAGACTGACCTCCCACCCCAAGAGGTTTTTAATTCTGAAGATTAGCAGTTTGTCAATTGCTGTTTAAGGGTTCCTGCAAGTTACTGGCTCCAGCTAGAAGGGCTGATTCTCTGTATTCAAGGGTCTCTCCAGCTTTCAGAGTGGTAGATTGCCCTGTGACTTCGGTTCTCTGATAGATCCAGGAGGAGTTGTAAATTTTCAGTTTGTTCATCTTATTTCTTGTCGTGAGGATGGTACTGATTGATGACTTGCAGCTTTTTACATGTCTGAAAGGAAACTAGAAGTCCTCATCCTTGTTTATCATCATTAAGCACAATGTTGACTATTAGTTTATCCTTGAAATGTATAAATAACATGTGATTGTATAAAACATTTTTGAGACTCCCTCAAAAGTGTCCTTCGTTTAAAAATATCTAGGAATTGCTGTTTAAATTCTGTGTAATTGGAGAAAAGGACTTTTGAGTAGTCAAGAGTTTATATTCAGTGTTTTTAGGACTTTATTTTTCTAGGCTACAGTGTTCTTTGAATAAGTGGTATCAGGCAAAGTTTAAGAAAGGCCCTCTACCTTGCCTTTAAACATAGGAGTTTTGCTTTTGTTTTATATATAGGGGTTTAAAGTAATATTTTGTTTGAAAATAAGATTATGTTGCTAAAAAGACATTTGAAAAACACTTTTCTGGAATGTATTGCTCCTCATAGATTTCTCATTAAAAACTGCTGGAGAAAGATGAAAATTATTTTCCCTTAAGAGGAATAAAATCTATATTATATATTTAGAATTGCATTGTTGAAAGTCAAACCAGAAATATAGAGGATCTCAAATATATTCTAAACAAATATTCCTGTGTGAAAACTTGTCTGTCTATGAACCAAGGACTTTTACTTGGTACTGATAAAATTGATAATTCCCCAACTGCCCACGAAATCTTCTCAAGTGATGTTGAGGTTCAAATCACTAGGTTCCTACTGAACTTTATACAGTTACAATTCCTCCTAAAATTCCTATTATAAGGTGTAATTACTCCTACTGTACAAGCCAGAATAATTTTTGTTTGTTTGTTTATTTGTTGGGTGACCCAGGCAATTTTATTACTTTATCCCTGAACCTCAGTTGCCTCATGGATAAGATGGGGATAATAATAGCACTCATTTTATAATTATGAAGATTAAACACATTAATGCAAGGAAAACACTTGAGTATGTGTCTATCAAATGCTCAACACTTAACATGTTATTTATACGTGCTGATGTCTCAAACAGGCGTGGAATGTTAAACACATAAAACAGGAAGTTTTAGCCATTGACATATTCTCTTAAGCTGCCCCCACCCCAGTTTGCCCAAGCCTATCGAGATAGTGTCCTTAATCTTTGCAGGTGTTGGATTCAAGACAACCGTCAGATGGCTTTCATCTGCACAACTGAATATAAATGCAATTTTGGCTGTTTGCGGGGACACAACACTAGAATTTAATCTTCTAACTTGACTTGGAAGCATTCCTGCCAATATAAAAGATTTTGTTTGAGGCAGTGGAGAAGCCAAAGCCTGCTCCTAGGTTGAACTTCCAGCTCATGGCCTAGTTGTAGTCCTGCTGCAGGTTCTGCTGCAAGCTATTTGCTGCCTTCTTGCTGAGGGTCATGTTGGGCCTTGCAGTCATGCAGGGGGGCAGCTGAATGAAGGGGTCAGATTTTTGAATCCACCCATGTTTGAGAAATTTCCATGTCTGTTCCTTATTCTTAAAACCAGTATCCCACTGGCCAAACTGGGTTACTGTCCACTGCCTGGTTTCAGAAGCTTCTCTTTTGCCCAGCTAAAGATCAGTCTGTGGCAAGGCCTTTCATCTCACCTGGTCTGTGTGCCCCTTGTCCATGTTGCCTTTCTTTTCCAACATCACCTCTGTGTCTGTTTTCTCTTTCCACGAGTTTCCTGCTATCCTGCTCTCTTTCCTCTTCTTTTTTCCCTTTTCAGAGCCACGTCCTCAGTGAGTGGCTGCTGTTTTTCTTAGACTTCAGTTTCTTCTTTGCTGTGACCTTAGGGCCATCGCTTATTGCGATGTATTTTGGAGCCTCAATTTTGACTGGCTTCTTTTTACTTCATATCCTAAGGCTACTCTTCATGGACCTGGAGGGCTTGGGGTGTGGCCTAGGAGGGTGTCTCCCTTCTGGTGGATTTTTTTTGTCTTCTTCAGTTTCCCACTATGTTCCCTGGGCCTCCCCTGCTTCCGTTCTTCCCCAAGGCTGCCTACTCCTTGCCCTCCTTCCCCACTGAGCAAATGTAGGCAACATCCCTTTCCTTGCAGAATCAAGGGATGAGAAGGGCTGAGAAGGCTGTGGGGTCCTGGGCCCCTTTTTTTCCTCTTGTGTTTTTTGAACTTCTTGCCAACTCTGGTCTCCTCACTGTGTCTGGGATCTGGGGAGGTTTTCACCCCAGAGCCGTGGAACATGCCAAGGGTCACTTCTTTTTCTTCTCCCCGCTGAGGAACTCCGAGTGGTCAAGCACCTGCTTCCTGGGGCTGGGTGACTTCCCTGTCCGTCTGTCACCCAACATGGCCTCAGGTTCTAGGTGCTCCTTAGGGTGCTAAGGCTTGTCTTTTTTTCACTAGAGGCATCTCTGGTGTCAGCCCTTGTACCACACTCTTGGAGTGGGATATGGCTCTTATAGGAGGAACATCAACAAAATGATTGTCATTGTTTAAAATTGAGATTAAGTCTCCAGTTCTTTGACGACCTTCTTTCTTTTTTCCTCTGGGATCCCAAGGCCCAGGTCTACTTTGTGGGCCTAATTATTCCCATAACTCAAACTTTTCTGCCTCCAGATGACAGCCTACTTCATGATGACCCAGAAGTCCTGGAATAAGACTTTTGTATCGAGCTGGCTAAGATTTGAATAATGCTTTGTCTGATAGAAAATTACTGAAAACAACAACAGACACCAACTTCACTATATTTTGCAAATGATTGAAAATTTACAGGTAGCTAGAGTTTGTATTCTAGAACAAAGGTAGATTGATTTACATGATTACTTCTGCTTCTTCCAAAATTATTGAAGCATCTAAAGACTAGTTGAATGTTACACATAAAACTGCCATCTTAATGATGTGAAAATACTTGAAAGAGTAAAATATCCAAGTGGAATTTTTAAATTCATGATAACGTGCCTCAGCAAGTACTGCTTAATTTTAGGTAAACTGCCAGTTTAGGTTGAAATTAATCAGTAGTTAGATTGTTCAGTAGCTTGACTTAAAAATGTCAGTGGGAGAAACAAATTGAAATTAGTTTCGTAGCATCATTTGTCTCAATTTTGTGGTCACAAAACCAGAAGAGATCTTCGGAGGGTTGTATGTTGCTTTCTGAAGTTTTATGGTATTAGCACAATGCCTTGCACATAAAATGCTTTTAACTAACATATTTTTGACTAAGTTAAATGAATGAAGTTTACCTAGCTTGATTCTAAAGTCATCAGTTCTTTGGTGACCTAGCCTGTTGGCATCTTGCATTTTCAATTGTCAGGATAACAAGTCGTCATCATCTTGCTGTTTCTAGGTTGATAAAATATTTTGTGTGAGAGTGCTGGAAATACTAGATATTTTGCTAATATTACTATCCTTATAATTTGAACTAATGAGCCTTCATAAATGTGAGATTAACTTCATTTAATAATTTATTTTTGGTAACATCAGTTTGAGAAATATGTGTTCCTTAGGCCTTAACTACTGATTTGCCATAAATAATTTTTTTTAACTAGGAAATACCCTGATTTGTACCACACATAGCAGTAGAATTTTTACCTTGCTCTATTCTTTAAAACATTGAATACCAAAGAATTTGATTACTTAAAGACGTTATGAAATGCCAAAAGGTTACATAACCATGGGAAGAATTTGCCAACTCATGTTAAAGACCTTTTTGTTATCAAATATTTACAGTAGTTGGGAAAAGAATTTCCTAGGGTGAGAATCTGGTATGTAGTTCAGCAAAAACAAAAACAAAGAAACCTTATTTATTCCTTGGAAACTTGTGCGTATAATAAGGAGAATTATATACCAATGCTAACCTCTTATCTAGTATGCTTTCAGAATTTATTTGCCAGTATGATATCATAGATACTGTATATAAAAGTATACCCCCGTTTATACCTAGTAATACATCTATGTATATTATTCGAGTAAACAATTATGCATTATCACATAGAAGGAAAAAATCAGGTATTTTGTGTTAGACGTACCAGATTTCAAATCTTAGTTCTCTTACTTAGCTGTGTGATTCTGGAAAAGTTACTTTTTGAAAGCACACTTCCTTAGCAGTAAAGGGATAATTTTATGTTCAAAGAGCAGTCATGGAAATCAAATAAGATGAGGTATGTGAATGTACCAGATACATAATAAATTCTGAGCAAACAGAAGTTCAAGTAGAGAGGTACTTTGCACTATGTGCAGCTTTGTCAAGAATGGTGTGAAGTGATATGTTGGCATATCTTTCCTAGAGAAGAATGAATGTCTAAACTAGAATTTAAAAGTTTGAAATTATTTGGTATGCTTTTTTTATTTCATTAAAAGCACACAGATACACACATCATCGTTTATTTTTATTTTATCTCCAAGTTTATATTTAGCTTATTTAGAATAACATTGTTGGCCAGGCACGGTGGCTCACGTCTATAATCCCAGCACTTTGGGAGACTGAGGTGGGTGGATTGCTTGAGGTCACGAGTTCAAGACCAGCCTGGCCAACATGGTGAAACCCCGTCTCTACTAATAATACAAAAATTAGCTCGGTGTGGTGGCAGGTGCCTGTAATCCCAGCTACTCGGGAGGCTGAGGCAGGAGAAGCACTTAAACCTGGGAGGCGGAGGTTGCAATGAGCAGAGATCATGCCGCTCTACTCCAGCCTCCTCAACAGAGTAAGATTCTGTCTCAAAAAACAAAACAAAACAAAGCAAAACAAAACAAAACAACATTGTTATAATACCTGAATTGTACAAATCAGCTTTCATAGCACTTTTCAAATGTGAACTATATTCATATTTGTTTGGCAGGTACACATTTTAAAAACATTTTAAAACAAAGTCCCTGATAATTCACTTTTATATTTTACTATTTTAAGTGACTGCTTCACAGACCGGCAGGTTACTACCACTGGATGCGGGAAGGTCAGAGAGCAAACACAGAAATCTTTTCCTGTAATAATTATTAGGAGGAAAGGAAAGGAGTCAGAACTGAGGGCAGCTGGTTTGGGTCATCCTCCATATGAATCCCTTACTATATTTGGGATATTTCCTACAATTTCAGTCTTACTAGGAGGCAGGACCCATCTTTGTACAAAAGCCCCTCAAAAAGGCCAAGTACTTGCTTCGTCCCCTATTGCCTTTGGCAGGTACACTAGTCAATCAGTTGTTCCCACCTATGACTTTTAATCTGGATTGACTGTAGCACAGAAGCTGAGATTGGAGAATTCATTCTTGTAGGAACAGCAGTATTTCGTTTCCAAGAATACCAGTACTGATTTTCAGTTTTCCAGTTTGTATTTATAATGTTTCATCATGTATTAAGGAAATAAATTAATTTCTCTTTAATAGTGAAGTTAGTACTTTTTTTCTATTTTGAACTTTTGCAACTGGATAAAATAAAGTTGGGTAACCTCTTGCCAAGGTTGTTGGTATATTTTTTTCCCCAAAATTTTAGCAGCTTGTTACTAAGTCTTATTTGAATATATAATAATGCTTGCCCTTGATACTTCTTTTGACACAGAATATTATGTATCTAAAACAGTTAAATGCCAAGGGTGGAGGTACAATTCAGGGTTCTGCAACCAATAATAGCGCCTTTTTTAAAACTAAAATATGTTTGCAGTATGAATTTTTTGGATGTATAGTCTCACGTATACATTTATGTGCGTTTATTAACATTTATGTGCCATCTTACTTTTTAACTAGAATATTCCTGCAAAAAAAAAAAAAATCCCTTGCATTTTAAGTGAGGTAAGTTAGTTTGTTTGTTTCAGCAGGAAGGCTATAAAGAAGGATATGGAATACTTTTTGGCCACTAAAGAAAAATAGCCTGCCAAGACCTTGAGTAAATAAGAAAACTCCAAATGAAACTGTCTGTATTGTTCATTCTCATGCTGCTATAAAGAACTGCCCAAGACTGGGTAATTTGCAAAGGAAAGAAGTTTAATTGACTCACAGTTCTGCAGGGCTGAGCAGGCCTCAGGAAACTTACGATCATGGCAGAAGGGGAAGCAAACATGTCTTTCTTCACATGGCAGCAGGAGAGAGAAGTGCTGAGCAAACAGGGATAAACCCTTTATAAAACCATCAGATCTCATGAGAACTCACTATCATGAGAATAGCATGGGGGTAACCCCATGATTCAGTTACTTCCCACTGGGTCCCTCCTATGGCACGCAAGGATTATGGGAACTACAATTCAAGGTGAGATTTCGGTGGGTACACAGCCAAACCATATCATTCTGCCGTGGCCCTTCCCAAATCTCATGTCCTCACATTTCAAAACACAATCATGCCTTTCTAAGAGTCCCCCAGAGTCTGAGCTCATTCCAGCATTAACCCAAAAGTCCAAGTCCAAAGTCTCATTTGAGACAAGGAAAGTCCCTTCCACCTATGAGCCTGTAAAATCAAAAGCAAGTTATTTACTTCCTAGATAAGTAGGGTATAGGTATTGAGTATATATACCCATTACAAATGGGAGAAATTGGCCAAAACAAAGAGGCTACAGGCACCATCCAAGTCCAGAATCCAATAGGACAGTCATTAAACCTTAAAGCTCCAAAATGATCTCCTTTGACTCCATGTTTCACACCCAGGTCACGCTGATGCACAAGGTGGGCTCCCAGAGCCTTGCGCAGCTCCGCCCCTGTGGCCTTGCAGGGTACAGTCCCCCCTCTCAGCTGCCTTCATGGGTTGGCATTGAGTGTCTGCGGTTTCTCCAGGTGCACAGTGCAAGCTGTTCATTTATCTACCATTCTGGGGTCTGGAGGATGATAGCCCTCTTTTCACAGCTCCATAGGCAGTGCCCCAGTGGAGACTCTGTGTGGGGGCCCTGATCTGCTCTAGCAGAGGTTCTCCATGAGGGCTCTGCCCCTGCAGCAAACTTCCGCTTGGACATCCAGGTGTTTCCATACATCCTCTGAAATCTAGGTGGAGGTTTCCAAACCTCAATTTTTGACTTTTTGGGTACCCACAGGCTCAACACCATGTGGAAGCTGCCAGGGCTTGGGATTTTTACTCTCTGAAGCCACAGCCCAAGCTGCACCTTGGCCCTTTTTAGCCATGGCTGGAACAGCTGGGATGCAGGGCATCAAGTCTCTAGGCTGCAGGCAGCATGGGGGGCCTGGACCTGGTCCAGGAAATAATTTTGTCCTGCTAGGCCTCTGGGGAGAGGCTGCCATCAAGGTCTCTGACATGCCCTGCAGACATTTTCCTCATTGTCTTGGTGATTAACATTCAGCTCCTTGTGACTTACGCAAATTCATGCAGCAGGCTTGAATTTCTCCCCAGAAAAATGGGTTTTCATTTCAGGAAATTTGTACCTAGTAGCCTATGTGAATATTTGCTCAGTTGAACCAAACAGTTCTTCACTGGAATAAAAGAAAATAGAGTTTGGCTGAAGGGGAATTAAATGAAGAATAGAAGCTAATCCTGAGCTTTCACTGCAGTGGTTTAAATAACAAGCAGGAGACCAACTATTATAAATTATAGTGATGATGTAATTGAAAAATACGTATTTTTTAAATCGCCAGTGACTGAAAGTGTCAAAAACTTGTTGCAGTAACTATATTAAATATTACATTTTGCATTGCTTTCCCAGATATTGGTAAATTATGGTTTCTTTCTTTTGAAAAAGTAGCAGGATCAAAGAAAAAGTGTTGTTTCTGTTGTTTCTACTTGGAATAACATTTGTTTTTATATACTTAAGTGTGAGATTCAGTAGAGAGGAAAAGATAAAAGATGGAAAAGGGGATAATTTATGAAGAAACACAATAGAATCCAATGTTGTAGAAAAAAACGGGTTCTTTTCACACAACCAGGAAAGATTAGGCTCATAGACACATAGAAATGTGAGGAGTGGAATTTACTGGATGAGAACGGAAAAGGAAAAACAGCTCAGCAAAGTGAGATGGAGTTCTGCTTACAGGTTTTCCACCTCACAGATTTATTCTCAGCTTACCACACAGGAAGAGGAGTGGCCAGGCATCTCCCTGCTGCAAATGGCACGAACTTCCCGAGGCTCCACCCCTTCCTCCCAGTGCAGAGGCTGGTCAGAGATTCTCCGAGGAGCCCTTTTAAACTTGGGTGTCTCACCAATATATACGTGAAGGAGTTAACCTGGGAAATAGTAGCTACATTTGGCTGAGATCCAAGGTAAAGAAAGGATGAATAATGACTGAAAATCTAATGTAGAGAAGAAAGTCAAAGAAGCTCTAATGAAATAAACTTGTTTTTTCGGTAATAAGCATTTTTTTTTCAGAGACATAAATGTAAGATACTGTCTCTAAATTTACAAATACACACAAGTACAGAGGAAGACAAGCTCTAAAATAAGATTGAAATTCAGTATTTAACCAAAGTTGAATTGCAGGCAGTTTCTATGGAGAATATTTTCAGGAGCAGAAATGAATAAAATTAGTTGTGAGCGATAGTGAGTGTTGCTTGCTAATGGAGGCCATTAACTTGAAGGTGGACCAAATGTTGCTGAGCAAAGCTTGCAATTTTGGAATAGTTGTGGAGAAGATCTCAGAGTAGAGGATTAACAAGATGGCCCAGTGAAGAGACAAGGGGTTACCAGTACCACCACTACCCCTTACCGCCACTACTGCTACTATTACTGATCATGATGACAATAGCCCTTATTTATTTTTGGCCTACTGTTTTCCAAATAGATGTATACACATCAAATTTAAGCCTCACACCCATCTTTAAAAGTAGATTCTCAGTGAGTAAAATGAGTTTCAGAGGATTCTTTTTTGCCCAAAGCTGTTGCCAATGGTTGTACACATGAAGGGGGGAACCAGTCACATTGTATGTGCCATATGTTGTATATTTATTACAACAATTTTTCAGCACAAGACAATAAAGTATCTTAAGGAAGAATATTGTTTTAATTTGTACAAAGGGGCCGGACGTGGTGACCCACACCTGTAATCCCAGCACTTTGGGAGGCCGAGGCAGGCAGATCACTTGAGGTCAGGAGCTTGAAACCAGCCTGGTCGACATGGAGAAACCCCGTCTCTAATAAAAAATACAAAAATTAGGCATTCTGCTGCATGCCTGCAATCCCAGCTACTCAGGAGGCTGAGGCAGAAGAATCACATGAACTCAGGAGACAGAGGTTGCAGTAAGCCAAGATTGTGCCACTGCACTCCAGCCTGGGCAACAGAGTGAGACTCTGTCTCAAATAATAATAATAATTTGTACAAAGCTATCATATTACCCTGGAGTGGCAGCAGTATATAAAATTATATCAGTAACAGTCCCAGTTTTGTTTAAAAACACATACATACTCAGAGAAGGCTTAAAGAAAGTATACTAAAATGTTAGCATTATGGCTATATCACAAGTAATTTTTATTTGTATTATTTTTGGATACTCTTGAATTTTCCCACTTTCCTTAACATATTGTTTATGATTTATGGGTTGGTGGTAGGGAGTGGAGGTGATTGCCGGAGTAGTTTTAAGAACAGTTTTCTAGATATGACAGTAAACAGCAGCATTCTGCTTCATCACTTATACTTCTCCCAATCCATCCAGTAAATATCCATAATGTTCTGAAAACTCAGTATTTATTTGCTTTACATTTCTTTAGAGTTTAACTCTCCAATATTACATGTAAACTTTTAAAACTCAGGTATTGGCCAGGCATGGTGGCTGGCTCACGCCTGTAATCCCAGCACTTTGGAAGCCTGAGGCAGGTGGATCACAAGGTCAGGAGTTCGAGACCATTCTGGCCAACATGGCGAAACCCCGTCTCTACTAAAAATACAAAAATTGGCTGGGCATGGTGGCAGGTGCCTGTAGTCCCATCTGTTTGGGAGGCTGAGGCAGGAGAATCGCTTGAACCCGGGAGGCAGAGGTTGGATTGAGTCGAGACCATGCCATTGCACTCCAGCCTGGGTGACAGAACAAGACTCCGTCTCATAAATAAAATTCAGGTAGTTCATTTAATGGATTTGGAACCCTTAACTACTTTTCACCTTCACGTGATTATTGCAACCAGCTTCATTTATAATTATATTAGAACTTTACCTTGAACCACCACAACATTCAATGAATAGCTTTTATGACTAGAGTAGTTAGATAGAAAATAGACTTGGAATGAAGAAAATAGTAGTAGATTGAAGAGAAAAATAGACTCTGAGGACAGATAGACTAATGAACACTTTAAAATATCTGTTGTCTTAAATTCGTATACACATAACTGTGTGTATTTAGTAATTAAAATTGATTTAAGGAAGTGCTATCATTTTTCCTGTGGCTGCTAAATTCACCATTTTTATTGTTGCCAATAAACTTTATTCATTGTATGTATTGAAAAATAGTTTAGAAATAGACATTGTGAATACTGAGTAGTAGTACATTTGGATTTTGGTTTCTGTGTATACGTGTGCACGTGTGTGTAGACTTAATATATTGCAGTTAATGATTTAATAGTATTTAGGTAATGTCTTAAAAACACAACAAGAAATGCTTCCTTGTGGCAATAACTAGTATGTATAACAGAACTCAAGTCATATTTCATATTAATGAAATAGCATTGTGAGTTCTGAGAAGTAAACAAAGTTCTGAAATTTAAAATGTGTTTACTGATTTTAGCCTCACAATATACTTTTGTAGGTATTTATATAGATACATGTGATGGAAATTAAATATATAACTTACTCTTTCTGACACTGTGTTATATAATTTAGTATTTAATTAACTTCTGATTAAATTTTATTTTAAAATATTAGTCATTCCTAAAGGAAGAATAATTTGGGATACTGGATATTTGTTACACATTAAAAACTGGTTCAAATATATATATGTTTATATGACAGCCATAAAAAGTCAAATCCTAAGAGATCTTTGCTTTAGATCTTAAAGATATTCATTGTGGCTGGGTGCTGTGGCTCACACCTGTAATCCCGGCACTTTGGGAGGCCGAGGCGGGTGGATCATGAGGTCAGGAGTTCGAGACCAGCCTGGCCAACATAGTGAAACCCCGTCTCTACTAAAAATACAAAAATTAGCTGGGCGTGGTGGCGTGTGCCTGTAGTCCCAGGTACTTGGAAGGCTGAGGCAGAAGAATCGCTTGAACCCGGGAGGCGGAGGTTGCAGTGAGCCAAGATCGCACCACTGCACTCCAGCCTGGCGACAGAGCGAAACTCCATCTCAAAAAAATATATATATATATTGATTGCACAAATATTTGAGTTATTCATTAGTAATTGAAGCCTTTTAATACATTCTTTGCTGTCTAGATTCCACTGTTCTCTCTCAATTCCATATTGTCTAATAAAGGACAATAAAATCTGACTTCCTTCAGTTTTGTGTGCTTTGCCACCTGCCCACTCAGACATCATAGGATATGTGCTGGAGGAGTGAGAGATAGTACTTAACAACGTGGACAGACATATAAATGTGAACTTAAAAGGCAGACTTACTAAAACTTACAGAATTTGAACTGTTGGATTGGATATGCTTGAGTTATTATATCTAATATGAAATGTAGTAAATGAGCAATTTATAAAAGTACAATAGAATATGATATTTGTTTATAAGATAATGTTCTATGGTGTTTTTAAATGATATTTTATTCACTTTTAAGAGATTTTTAGTCAGCCTTCATTGAAGGTAGGGAATTAGGAATAAGGGATGTTAAAACAAATTACCAAAAGTGTTCAGTACAACTGATGATTCCACTTAGAAATATAAGTAGAGAAATTTTTGAAATAGTTTCAAAATATACTTGAATACATCCAAGTGTCTACTACTATTATTTTTTATAGGTGGTTTCAGACACCCTCACAGGTTTTCTACCATGCAGCAACTGAACATGGAGGAAAAGATGTATATCCAGGGCAGTGTCTTTGGGAAGGTTGTGAGCCTTTTCAGCGACAGCGATTTTCTTTTATTACCCACTTGCAGGTACACTTTTTAAATATTATTTGATCAGTAACTCATTTGCATTAAAGATTTTGATATGCATTCTGTTGCTTCCTCTTTCTCAATAAGGATAAGCACTGTTCAAAGGATGCCCTACTTGCAGGATTAAAACAAGATGAACCAGGACAAGCAGGAAGTCAGAAGTCTTCTACCAAGTAAGGAAAATGAGTTTACTTCCTATTGTACATACAAAAAGAAACTAGGCAAAACACAAGAACAATGAAATGCAACTTAGCATATTAGGAGACCAGAAACCTGGGTTCCAGTCCAGCTCTGCCACAAACCAGCAATGTGACCCTGTTCAAATTGCTTAGATTCTCTTGGCATCACTTTTCCCTTTGGCTGGACAATGTGGTCTGTAAGTTACCTTTGAGCTCTAACACTGATTCTGTTTTGTAGACTAGTCAGTCATTGGAAGTAATGACAGATGGTATATGAGAAATACTTTGTAAACTAAAAGTACTGTGTATGGTTCCTTTTCCTATAAGAGAGTAATCATCTATTTGATAATGGCAAAGAGATTTCATATCTTGCCATTATCAAATATATATATACACATACACATATAAACATACATAACACTGGTTTACAGTTTAAAGATCGTTTTCAGGTTGTCTCATTTAATATTCAGCATTAGCATAAAATAATTTAATATTCAGAATTAGTAAAAATGTATCAGAAATACCCCTGCTTTTCAAATGTGAAAAGAAATATTGAAAGTCATGCAGCCAGTTACAGTGTCAGAAACAGTGTTTCCTCATATGTGATAAGTCAGCATCTCCATTGCTATCTCACCAGAGCACACAGATAATGATGCATTTTATCTGCTTGGCCAAAGAAATCTACAGTAGTTTGAATCATATTTTACATAAAATCATCTCTACAGTTCTTCCATTCTGTATATTTCATAAATAACAGAACTGTAGTGAAAGGATTGATTGAAATTATGAAATAATGATGAAATTTAAGTTATGTAAGTAATAGTTTGAAATGTGGTATTTAGCATAAATCCATGTTATCATACCGTGTTTTCCTGGATGACCAGTGTCAGTACATTCTTAGGTAGTATTATTACTTTACTCTTGGGTAACATTTGGAAATAATTTGTAGCAAAAATTGTAGACTTTTCTTCTTTGTTAAAATCTTCACATTATATTCAAAGATGAGAAGGCTGTAACTATGACGTTATGTTGAATTTGTCTTGATTGCATACTTACCCAGTACGGTAACTTTAAAGATGGAACATCTCTTTGCTTTAAAATTGATAGATTGGAAAATAAAAGACTTGAAACTTCACCTTGATACTAAGAGCCCCTTTGCCTAAGCTGTCACAGAGCATAAACGTTAATGCTGGCCCATTGGACCTTTAGTCACCCTGTAAACACAATTTTTAAATAACCAGCTTAAAGAGATTGGCAGGATGGTCATAGTTGTCAGTCTGTCTGCAGTATCATGTTAACTCTCTCTCTCTCGCTCTCTCTGATCAATTTAGGCAGCCAGCTGTAGGGGGCACAAGCTCAACTCCTAGAGCACAGAAGGCCATTGTGAATCATCCCAGTGCTGCACTTATGGCTCTGAGGAGAGGATCAAGAAACCTTGTCTTTCGAGATTTTACAGTAAGCATGCCTTGAAACCCTTATCTGTAAAAGTCTGAGTCCTGTGTGATTTAGATCTTTATTCTTTCTTTTTTTCCTTTCTTTTTAAGGATGAAAAAGAGGGACCAATAACTAAACACATCCGACTAACAGCTGCCTTAATATTAAAAAATATTGGTAAATACTCAGAATGTGGTCGCAGGTGAGTAATATGTTTTCTGTAGCCAAAGTGAATTTAGTTTATTTTATTTTTACATATAAGTTAATAAAATTAGATAACTGTATTTTCTTCATTGTTTTTCTCATCAGTTTTGCAAATACATCCAAAAGTTTATGCCTAGGTCAGGCCATGATGAGCTCTTAAAAGTCAAAAATAAATAGAAGTTAAAACAACCAAAAAATGGTCCTTTAAGTTGTTTTATTAAGTTAATTTGTCTTACTGGCCATAGAATTTAGAACAAAAAGTAGCTCTACTAAAGAGGAAACTTAGGAGTTTATTGGGGAAAACAAAGGAATTGATCATTTGAATCACGTGGAGTCCAAATGAAATTCAGTTTGACACTTGTCATTTTCATGTACCCATCAATGTCATAAATAATGTTAAGGTATATGTATAATACTCTGAAGTTTTAAACTTTCCAATGGACTTAAGCAAAAGAAAACCCAGGATTTTGTAGATGTACAGAAACCAGGAGGGATAACTCATTAATTCTTGAGAGAGCAAATATAGAATATTTTGTCGATACCTTGTCTTCCTTAGTTACTTTTCTGGAATTCCTCCTGCATCTTCAACTGACCACTCTTGGGCTGCCTCTCTGAGAAGCTGTCCTCAGATGCATCTTGTGTTCCTGATAGTCACTTTCTATCTCAGGCTCTCCCTTTCACATATTAGTTCCATCTCCTTAATGTATTTTGAATCCATGTTAGTTCTTCCCTACACCCCTATTTTACCTTGTTTTAGGTCTTTTATGATATTCTTTACAATGACCTTTAAACTGAATTTTCTAAGCATAAAAATAGTGGTATCAATTATAAAAAGAAAATGAATTTGACTATATTGTTTTAAGATTTCGCTAAGTGGAAGGTGAATAGCATTTAAAGCTAAAGTTGAAAAAGTTATCTGTAATGGCAAATGTTACTATATTTATTTAATCAAGTATAAATGAACAAGAAAATTTTTCACACTTGAGCCAAGTTTTTTTTAGAAAAAAAGAGAAATGTAAAGGTTTAATAACCATACGAGAATTCTAGTATCTTCATGATTTAGTTCATAACATTTCTTTTTACTTTTCTTACTTTATTTCCCTCCTAACCCCTTTTTTGTTTCATAGCCTACATTTCAGTGAAACTAAGCCACATGCAAGTTCCTAATCACACTGGGCTCTTTCAAGTCACACTTTGTACCTTTGTTCCAATGCTCATACTATTCTCCCTGCCTAGAATGCCCTCCTCCCTGCGTTGCCCACCTATTGAATATCTGCTTACCCTTCATGATTCAGCTCACACATGAGTTTCTTTGTATAGCCTTTCCTTTGCTCTATTCCCCTTCCCTACTGAGCTTGTTCTCCTCTATTTTTACAACATGTCTATCTTAAAACTTTTAATCTCATTGTTTTGAAAATGTTTTTTTATGCGGCTTTTTCCCTTACAGAACTATGTGCAGAGACTTCCTCTGATTAATCTTTGTAGCTTGAACACTTAGCACAGTGCCCAACACATTATAATCTCTACCTCCTATTCATCCTTTAAGATTCAACTCAGTGATTACTGCTTCCTTTCCTGACATCTTCCTTACTACCTTAACCCTGACCTGGAGCACAGTACATATTCCCTACTGCCCCATGTGTTGCATGTTACCACCTTAGATGATGAGCTCTTTGAAGGTAGGGATTCAGTATTTTGATCTTTGTATCTTTAGTGCCTAGCATAGTGTTAGCAATATGATAGTCATTCAGTAAGTATTTGATTGATAGACAGGTGGTGGGAAATTCATTATCCTAGAGTTCTGATCTGGAATTTGTGTGTGTTTTGTTGTTGTTGTGTTGTTTGTTTTATTTTGTTTGTTTGTTTTTTGAGACAGAGTCTCGCTCTATTGCCCAGGCTGGAGTGCAGTGGCACAATCTCGGCTGCCTGCAGCCTCTGCCTGTAGGTTTGAGCGATTCTCCTGCTTCAGCCTCTCGAGTACCTGGGACTACAGGCGCTCGCCACCACAACCGGCTAATTTTTGTATTTTTAAGAGAGACAGAGTGTCACCATGTTGGCCAGACTGGTCCAAACTTCTGACCTCAAGTGATCCACCCACCGTAGCCTCTCAAAGTGCTGGGATTATAGGTGTGAGCCACTGTGCCCGGCCTCTTTTTTTTTTTTTTTTGAGACAGAGTCTCGCTCTGTTGCCAAGGCTAGGGTGCAATGGCGTGGTCTCGGCTCACTGCAACTGCATCTCACAGTTTCAAGCGATTCTCCTGCCTCAGCCTCCTGAGTAGCTAGGATTACGGGCAACTGCCACCATGCCCAACTAATTTTTTTTTTTTTTTGTATTTTTAGTAGAGACAGGGTTTCACCATGTTGGCCAGGCTGGTCTCGAACTCCTGACCTCAGGTGATCCACCCGCCTTGGCCTCCCAAAGTGCTGGGATTACAGGCATCAGCCACCATTCCCGGCCTGATCTGGAATTTGTGTAGAAAATTGGAATACTAGAAACAACTTTGTAATTTTTTTAAGGACCTTTTCTTCGCATTGAAATTGTACATTCTAGGCAAAGCTTCTTTGTCTAGAGCTAATAAAATGTTGAGCCAAAAGTTTTCATTTCACTGGTTTTGTTTTGTTGATTTTGTTATTTTATTTATCTCTAAACCTTTCAAGTATTTTCTGGCATCTTCAGGTCCTATGACGTTAGAATAGTAGAGTCATATGAATTAAGACAATCCATTAAGTATTTCTATTCACTCGCCCAATCCAGGTTGAAATCCCCAGTATAGAACTTCTGTTGAACATCTCCACTGATGGGGAGTTTTACCTAAGCAAGAATACTGATAGAAAATCTGGCAGAACCCACATGTGTGGAGAGAGTGTAGAAAATCAGGCAGCTACAAAAGATAATTCTCTCTTGATAGTTCTCTAGTGGAATAATGCGAGGCTAGACGTGGTGGCTCATGCCTGTAATCCCAGCACTTTGGGAGGCTGAGGCAGATAGATTGCTTGAGCCAGGCATTCGAGATCAGCCTGGGCAACATGACGAAACCCCATCTATACAAAAAATTTTAAAAATTAGCTGGATTTGGTGTTGTGCACCTGTGGTCCTAGCTACCAGGGAGGCTGAGGTGGGAGGATCACTTGAGCCCAGGAAGCAGAGGTTGCATTGAGTCGTGCTCACACCACTGCATTTCAGCCTGGGTGACAGGGTGAAACTCTGTCTCAAGAACAAAAAGAAGTAATATAGAGTGTGATCTTTTAAACTAAAGAAAAAATGGCCAGGCTCGGTGGCTTACTATAATCCCAGCATTTTGGGAGGCCGAGGCAGGTGGATTACAAGGTCAGGAGTTCAAAACCAGCCTGGCCAACATGGTGAAACTCTGTCCCTATTAAAAAATACAAAAATTAGCTGGGCATAGTGGCATGTGCCTGTAATCCCAGCTACTCGAGAGGCTGAGGCAGGAGAATTGCCTGAACCTGGGAGGCCTCCAAGGTTGCAGTGAGCGGAGATTGTGCCACTACACTCCAGCCTGGGTAACAGCCTGGGCAACTCCATCTCAAAAAAAAGAAAAAGCAAGTAAGATATATGGAAATTTACCCTCATTCTTCTCGTAGAATATCTTGAACAGTATAAAAATATCAGCAGCTTTTTATTTGAAATTCAGAATCTAATAATTTGAATAGTATAAAATGTTTAATGCATCTCATCTCCATTCTGATCAAGCTTGAGCTCTGGAAAAGTGCAATATATTTGCCTTCTTTTGATATATGTATATTTAGTGTGTAATGCAAGGGTCTTATTTAAAAATCAAATAGTATGTTTCTCTAATGAACAACACAAAAAGGAAATTAAGAAAATAATTCCATTTATCTATTTATTTGTTTGTTTATTGAGACAGAGTTTTGCTCTTGTCACCCAGGTTGGAGTGCAGTGGCATGATCTTGATTCACTGCCACTTCCACCTCCCAGGTTCAAGCGATTCTCCTGCCTCAGCTTCCTGACTAGCTAGGATTACAGGCACCCACAACCACACCCGGCTAATTTTTGTATTTTTAGTAGAGATGGAGTTTCACCATGTTGCCCAGGCTGGTCTTGAACTCCTGATCTCCAGTGACCCAACTGCATTGGCCTCCTAAAGTGCTGGGATTACAGGTGTGAGCCACCGCACCTGGCCAGTAATTCCACTTACAATAGCATCAAAAAGAGTAAAATACTTAGGAATTGTCTTAACCAAAGAGGGAGAAGATTGGTACACTGAAAACTACAAAAGATTACTGAAAGAAATTAAACAATATATAAACAACTGGAAAGATTTCTCATATTCATGAATTGGAAGACTTAATTTAAGTGAGATGTTAGTACTTCCAAAGCATTCTACAGATTCATTGCAACCTGTCAGCATCCCAATGATTTTTGAAAAAATAGAAAAATCCAGTTATGTGTGAGTGACACAAGGTGAGGGTTGTAGATGCAGTTTCCTGTTTTCATCATATAGACAGGGCAGCTCTGCTGCAGAGATGGTCAATGTACCTAAAACCCAAAGAACCTTGTGTAAGAAGTGTGGCAAGCATCAACCTTACAAAAGTGACACCGTATGAGAAGGGCAAGGATTCCCTGTATGCCCAGGGAAAGAGGCCCTATGATTGGAAGCAGAGTGGCTGTTTTGGGCAGACAAAGCCAGTTTTTCAAAAGAAGGCTGATGTGGTTTGGCTCTGTCCCCACCTAAATCTCATCTTGAATTCCCACATGTGGTGGGAGGGACGTGGCAGGAAGTAATTGAATCATGGGGGCAGGTCTTTCCTATGCTATTCTCATTATTGTGAATAAGTCTCACGAGATCCGATGGCTTTAAAAAGGGGAGTTTGCCTGCAAAAGCTCTCATCTGCCACCATGTGAGACGTACTTTTCACTTTCCGCCTTGATTGTGAGGCCTCCCCAGCCATATGGAACTATAAGTCCAATAAACCGCTTTCTTTTGTAAATTGCCCAGTCTTGGGTATGTCTTTGTCAGCAGCGTGTAAACAGACTAATACAAAGGCTAAAACCACGATTATGCTAAGGCTGGAATGTGTTGAGCCTAATAGCAGATCAAGAGGATGCTGTCCATTAAGAGACGCAAGCATTTTGAACTGAGAGGAGATAAAGAAGAGAAAGGGCCAAATGATCCAGTTCTAAATTTTGGGATAGTTTTCTTTTGATTTTGAAGAGAAAATGTTGAAGCTATAGAAAAATTATAGGAAAATAAATACGGTGATAATCTTACTCAAAAAAAGAAAAATTCGTTCTAGAATTCATACATAATCTCACGAGACCCTGAATAGCAGAAATAATCTTGAGAAAGAACAGTGTTGCAGGACTCCCACTTCTGATTTACTACAAAGCTAACATAATCAAAACAGTGTGGTACTGGCATAAAGACAGCCATAGAGACCAATGGAATAGAAGAGAGGGCCCAAAAGTAAGCCCTCACATATTTGGTCAAATGATTTTCCATAAGTGTACCAATTCTTCATTCAATGAGGAAAAGACAGTCTTTTCAACAAATGGCATTTGAACAACTGGATATATACATCAAAAAAGTTGGATACATAACCTGTACCATATATAAAACCTAAATATAAGAGCTAAAACTATAAAACTCTTAGAAGAAAACATAGGGCAAAAGCTTTATAATATTGGATTTGGCAGTGATTTCTTGGGATATGACACCAAAGACACAGGCAATAAAAGGAAAACCAGACAAACTAGACTTCATCAGAATTTAAAACTTGTACATCAAAGGACACTATCAACAGAATAAAAAGGCAACCCATAGAATTAGACAAAATAATTGCAAGTCACCTGTCTGAGAAGAAACTAATATCCAGAATATATGGAGAATGCCTAGCTGCTGTGGAAAACAGTAAGGCAGTTCCTTAAAAAAACAAACAGAATTATCTGTTTCGTTCAGCAGTCCCACTTCTGAGTATATTCACAAATGAATTGAAGGCAGGGAATTGAACAGATATATATACACCAATATTCATGGCTATTATTTACAACAGCCAAAAATTGGTATGGAGGCAACCTAAGTGTCTATCGATGATAGACAAAATGTGGCATGTACATACAATGGGATACTATTCAGTATTACAAAGGAAAAAACTTTTAATTTGCATACAGTAAAGTTCACCCTTTTTAGTGTACAGTTCTATGAGTTTTGAGTTTTTTTTAATCTTTGAGACGGGGTCTCACTTTGTTGCCCAGGCTGGAGTGTAGTGGTGGGATCATGGCTCACTGCAGTCTTGACCTCTCCAGGCTCAGGTGATCCTCCTACCTCAGTTTTTGTATTTTTACTAGAGATGAGGTCTCACCATGTTGCCCAGGCTTGTCTTGAACTGCTGGGCTCAAGCAATCCACCTGCCTCTGCCCCGCAAAGTGCTAGGATCACAGGCTTGAGCTACTGAGCCCGGCCTACAAAGGAAAAAAATTCTGTGACATATGCTACATATGAATAAACTTTGAGGACATCATGCTAAGTGAAATTAGCATGACACAAAAGGACAAATATATGGTATGATTTCACTTACGAGATACCTAGAAGAGTCAAATGCATAGAGACAGAAAGTAGAACAGTGGTTACCAGGGGCTGGGGGGAGTTCAGGAATGGAGAGTTACTGTTAAGTGGGTAGAGAGTTCCATTATGAGATGATGAAAAAGTTGTGGAGATGGATAGTGGTGATGGTTGTACAACAGTATGAATGTACTTAATGCCACTGAGGTGGTTAAAATAGTATGTTTTATGTTATGTATGTTTTACCACAATGGAAAAAAACTAAAACACAACAAAGGAAGGATTTGGGAAAATTGGAAGTGACTGCTAATGGGTATTGGGTTTCTTTTAAAGATGATGAAAATATTCTAGAATTGATTGTGGTGACGGTTGCACAATTCCCTGAATATACTAAAAACGAGTGAATTTTTGTTTAAATGGGTGGATTGAGCCAGACGCGGTGGCTCACGCCTGTAATCCCAGCACTTTGGGAGGCCGAGGCGGGTGGATTATCTGAGGTCAGGAGTTTGAGACCAGCCTGGCCAACATAGCAAAACCCCACCTCTGCTAAAAAATGCAAAAATTAGCTGGGCGTGGTGGCGCACGCCTGTAATTCCAGCCACTCAGGCTGAGGCAGGAGAATCCCTTGAACCCAGGAGGCGGATGTTGCCGTGAGCTGAGATCGTGCCACTGTACTCCAGCCTGTGTGACAGAGCAAGATTGCATCTCAAATAAATAAATAGATTGTATAGTGTGTGAATTATACATCAGTGAAGGTGTTAGAAAAAATAAATTTTAAAAAATCAAGGCAGGGCGTGGTGGCTCACGCCTGTAATCCCAGTACTTTAGGAGGCTGAGGCAGTTGAATCACGAGGTCAAGATATTGAGATCATCCTGGCCAACGTGGTGAAACCCCATCTCTACTAAAAATACAAAAATTAGCTGGGCCTGGTGGCACATGCCTGTAGTCCCAGCTACTCAGGAGGCTGAGGCAGGAGAATCACTTGAACCTGGAAGGCAGAGGTTGCAGTGAGCCAAGATCACGCCACTGCACTCCAGCCTGGCAACAGAGCAAGACTCTGTCTCAAAAAAAAAAAAAAAAAAGAAGTAGTAAGTGCTATAAAAGTTATAACCAGGCTGGGCGCAGTGGCTCACGCCTGTAATCCCAGCACTTTGGGAGGCCAAGGCAGGCTGTTCATGAGGTCAGGAGATCGAGACCATCCTGGATAACATGGTGAAACCCCGTCTCTACTAAAAATACAAAAAATTAGCTGAGCGTGGTGGCAGGTGCCTGTAGTCCCAGCTACTCAGGAGGCTGAGCAGGAGAATGGCGTGAACCTGGGAGACGGAGCTTGCAGTGAACCGAGATCCCACCACTGCACTCCAGCCTGGGCGACAGAGCATGACTCCATCTCAAAAAAAAAAAAAAAAAAAGTGTGTATATATATATGTATATATATAAAACCAAATAGTTCCCTACTTTATAAAACCAAATAGTTCCCTACTTTGCCCCCACTACCCACCTCCAAGGGGGGATCCTGCAACAATTTGAGCTAATGCAGTTGCTTTCATATTTCAAAAGAATATGTCTGTGTTACTATTTCTTAACTTACCTAAATTTATACATTTATTGACTTCCCTTTTAAGAAATTGGATAGTCTTAAACCTCTCTTCTTCCCACTTTCCTTTTTCCTCATCATATTATTGTTCCATCACAGTCGTTGATTAAATCTTAAATCAGATGTTATTGTTGGATTGTTTGATGTTGAGCCAAGTGTTATACTATTATGTTTTTCTTTCTCTTTTTTATTTTTATTTTTTGAGACAGAGTCTCGCTGTGTCACCCAGGCTGGAGTGCTGTGGCGCGATCTCAGCTCATTGCAACCTCTGCCTCCCAGGTTCAGGTGATTCTCCTGCCTCACCCTCCTGAGTAGCTGGGACTACAGATGCCCACTACCATGCCTGGCTAATTTTTTTATTTCTGGTAGAGATGGGGTTTCACCGTGTTGGCCAGGCTGGTCTTGAATTCCTGACCTCAAGTGATCCACCCACCTTGGCCTCCCAATGTGCTGGGCTTACAGGCGTGAGCCACCACACCCAGCCTTTTTGTCTCTTTGTATTACGCCCATAAAAAGCATGAGTGCCATGCCTTTTGCTTGGCTTTTTATGGGCCTAGTGTGATTTTACCATGTATTTTAATCAGTATCTTTCAAGCATATCAATAAGCTGTCCACACACAGTTGTTAAACTTCTATCAGATTTTCATTTTTAGAATTTTTTTTTCCTTGCAAACTGCCCTTCCGCAGTCTAGACAGGTTGCTCTCTGGACCTGGTACACAGCTCTTCTCAGGAATTGTCTCCATGTTGAATCCCTTTTCGTTGAAACCCATTTATTTTCTTTTCTTGTTTTACTGTCTTCATGTAAAAGCATATCCTTTCCATAATTTAAGACACTCCATGCCTAAAAATGTCTGTAGTCTACCCTTACTCTTGATAGTTGTTGGCTGTACATCACATTCTAGATTGAAAAGTCATTTTTCTTTAAAAATCTGAGGATATTGCTCTGGTGTATTCTAGCACCAGCTTTGCTGTTGAGAAGACTAGTGATATTCTGGTTCCCATTTCTTTGTATGTGATCTGTTTTCCTCCCTCTAGAAACTGTTGTGGTCTCTTTATTTCTGAATATTCTAAGGTTTCATGATGATGATGTGTCTTCAGGGGGTGTTTTGTTGTTTTAATTGAAGTTATTATTTCATTTTGGTGGGTCCTTTCAGTCTGGATATTTATATCCTTCAGTAATGGGAACTTTTCTGGTATGTTTCTTTTTCTTTTTTCTTTTTTAGCTTTCTGTTTTCTCTCTGTTTAATCTATTTTTTGGAAATTTCCTTAATTATTTTATTTTGTTTTGTTTTATTTTATTTTTGAGACAGAGTCTCCCTCTGTAGCCCAAGCTGGAGTGCAGTGGCGCGATCTTGGCTCACTGCAAAAAATAACCTGTGAATATAGAAGTTGAGAGAATATCATTTTATAGAAAAACAAAATAGGCATATTTTGTTTTGTATCAAAACAAAGTGAGTGCTTAATTTTTTAAAACCTCACAAAATTAAACATTTACATCAAAAAGGAAATTATTAGTTACTTTTAAATCATCCTAGTGATTTCAGTTTATTCTTTCTAGTTTTATCCATGCAATATTCAAATAAAAGAATGCTTTTTAACATGTAACTATCACTTTGAAAAATATTATGATTTTGTTAACTTTTTGAAACTGAAGTCTTTTTTCTTTCTTAAAATTTTCTTGATTGTGGGGAAAAACTGATTGTACTTTGTAAAGTTATTTTTATTTTGTAATTTTTTTTTTTTTTTTTTTTGAGATGGAGTCTCGATCTATTGCCCACGCTGGAGTGCAGTGATGCAGTCTTGGTCACTGCAACCTCTGCCTCTCGGGTTCAAGCGATTCTCCTGCCCTGGCCTCCCAAGTAGCTGGGATTACAGGCTCCTGCCACCACACCCAGCTAATTTTTTGTATTTTTAGTAGAGACAGGGTTTCACGATGTTGGCCAGGCTGGTCTCG
>NC_037679.1:5007330-5075141 GCF_003255815.1 Theropithecus gelada
TTACAACATAGAGACTGTATAATTCTGTGTTATATATGTGCCTAGTGCTCTGTTGGCACTCAATAAATTTTAAGTAACAAAATTGATAATCATATAGCGAAGGCATATTTTTCTTCCAAGCTCAAGTCAGGATTGTGACTATATATTAATGAGACTCAGTAATCCAACCAACACCTGAAAACTCGTCTCATTACTTTATAGTCATGTCATGTATGTTTTTTTAACCATGAAATGACAATAAAATGATTTTTAAAATGAGAATGTTTTGGATAAGTGACTTCTGTCCTGATCTTAACCACTGCTATTAAATACCAAACAGAGGAAACATGATGCAAAGCGGAAGCTGCTAAGGAGCAGAAGAGGAGCTATGGGGTTAACCACGTGGGACACCTGGCACTCTCACTGTTACCAAATAGTAAGTTAAATGAGAACAAAATCCAGTATCTATCAAGGGAAATTTTAGCGATCGCTTTCATACTGCTTGACTCTTCGCAGACTCATACAGCAGTCCGTCATACAACAACTACACTAGCCTTCTCCAGAGGCAGCAAAACAAATGAAGACAGTACCGCTGTCTAATTACATTATGATATTTTAACTCTTTCATTGCAATTTTATAGTCTTATTTCCTATTGGTAAAAATTAAGTCCAGGATTGCCTTGTGTGTGGATAAGAAACACCAAGACACACTGGCATATACTTAAGTAAGTAGATTCATTTCCTTAATAAGACTACATTTAAATATTAAAAGAAAAGGCTATTATTAAGTCAAGTCCTGGCTCCTGTGGACTTTAGTCTGAGATATAATCCACATTGGATACATTTATTTAAAACATAAACTGCCTTTAGAATGTAACCTAATCAAAAAGTTAAATTCCATGAAAAGTCTCATTCCCATCTGCTTCACCACCCGTGTCCCCCAACCAGATAACAACTGTTCACATTTCTTTGGTGTTGACTACATACAAGTGAATTCAGTATTTTCTTTTTTTTACACAAAAATATTTCATACCATAAATAATATGCTGTACTTTCTTGAAATTTTAATATTTTAAGTTTATTCCATGCTGGTAAAAAGCTTTCTCATCCTTCTTACAGCTATATAATATAGTTTTCCATTTTATGGATATACTATATTTAACTAGACCCCATATTGATAGACATTTAAATTGTTTCTAAAATTTAAGGTGCTGTTTTAAACTAGTCACTAATATTTTGCTGAACACTACCTGTCAGGCACTAGGCTGAGCATTGTACTGTATTGTTTCAGCCTTCATACAACCCAGTGTAATAGTTAATATTTCACAAGTGGGGTCAAGGGGGTTAAGATGAGTAAGTACCTTGACCAGGTTCTTATAGCAAGTAAGCGGAACTATTTCTCCATCTCCTCTGAAGTCTAGTTATAAGGAGTAATTGGGAGAATTCTTTCCTCAGAGAGTCAGATTCAAGGCCAGGAGTCTGCTAGTATAAACACTATGTACCCCTAGTTTTGGTGCAGATCTTTTTCATTTGTATTTGCCTCATTGTTACTCGTATTTTCTTTCTTTGCATTTTGTCTTTTAAGATTTTCCATAATTCTTCAGATTTCCCAAGTATTTCATTCATTAACTTGGCACCACTTCGTAAAACTAGAAAAACTTTCTGGAAATACCCTTGACAAAGGGCCATTTCTAAGACAAAACGTTTATAGTAAGTTGAAACCACAGTTTGTAATCAACTATCCGTCTGGTGCCTAGTTCGAACAGCCATCTGCTGACTCCTTTGGAAAGAGTCGTTCCTCCTCAACATTAGTATGATGTTAATGGGATTTTCCCCAGCGTACACTCTTAAATCACCTTCAGCCTGCAATACTGTTGGAGTACCTATGCTGCTGCTTCGGAAGGCGGAGATGTCCTGCTCTGAGGGTAGGCCAGACTTACAAATAATACCCAATGCAATAAAAGGTAAAAACATGTGCCATAAGGAAATTATAAAGACTTTGGGAGTTTAATCATGTAGCAGGCTTCATTTGATGCTGAGTTGGAAAGGGAAAATAGGAAGGGCTTTATGGAGAAGGCAAAATGTCTTTTTTATAAGTACTTTGTATTATTTTTTATCTTTTATTTATTTATTTTTAAGACAGAGTCTGGCTCTGTCACCCAGACTGGAGTGCAGTGGTGCAATCTCGGCTCACTGCAACCTCCACCTCCCAGGCTCAAGCGGTCCTCCCGCTTCAGCCTCCTGAGTTAGCTGGGATTACAGGTGCAAGCTATCATGCCAGGCTAATTTTTGTATTTATTTATTTATTTATTTATTTATTTATTTAATTTTTGTAGAGATGGGGTTTTGCTATGTTGCCCATGCTCATCTCGAACTCCTGAGCTCAAGCAATCCACCCACCTCGGCCTTCCAACGTGCTGGGATTACAGGTGTGAACCACCGCGCCCCACCCCTGAGAAGGGAAAATGTCTTTTAATGAGAGATTCTAAGGGCCAGTAGAAATTTGACACACCTCAGCCAGGCATCTATAATTCCAGCACTTTGGGAGGCTGAAGCAGGAAGATTGCTTGAGCTCAGGAATTTGAGACCAACTTGGTCAACATGGCCAGACTTTGCCTCTACAAAAAAGAATATTAGCTGGGTGTGGTGGCGCATGCCTGTGGTCCCAACTACTGGAGAGGCTGAAGCATGAGGATATTTGAGTCCAGGAGGTTGAAGCTACAGTGAACTGTATTCGTGCCACTGCACTCCAGCCTGGGCAACAGAGTGAGACCCTGTCTCAAAATAATAATAACATAGAAATGGACAGACCTAATGGTAGAGAGTTTGAGTTTGGAGAGGTCTGTTCAGGATAAGAGGAGGTTATAGGTTGACAAGTGCAGGGGTTAACTAACTAGTAAGAGATCAAAGCTATACACATTCTCCACAAACAAAATATACAAAAATGAAACAACAATTTCAGGGAGGAGCAGAGATGACAGAAATGGCTTGGCCACCAAGTAAACGGAACTAACAGGCCCCACAAAGTGTAGTTTTGAAATCAAATGTAGTAAGTTTGACCAACACATTTGGTTGACAGGGGCTTCAGAATCTCTGGACTAGACATTATGACTTCCCTAAACTGCAGAAAACGTTTAGCCTTTGCTTTTGAGAAGATGTATTGATTTGAATTATCAAATATGCGCTGTTTATAGCTAAACTGTGAAAGACAAAACTAGACTGGCTTTCAGGTTGACCTTATAAACAAAATCACTTTTGCAAGGCAGCTGCCTGGGACAGGCAATTTTCTAACTTGTACAACCACTGAAAATGAGTTTGTTTTTCATCTTTAGGTAAAAATGGCATGGTTAAAGTAACTTAGAAAAACAAAGGACCTGAAAGTTGGTGCAATCTAATACAGAAAGCACTGTTTTCAATTGATTGATTGGCTATAGAGACAAGGTCTCACTATGTTGCCCAGGCTGGTCTGAACTCCTGGACTCAAGCAATCCTACTGCCTTGGCATCCCAAAGTGCTGGGATTTATAGGCGTGAGCCACCATGCCTGGCTGAGCACTATTGGAAATGAACACACAACTTCACTCTTGTGCAGAGTAGGCCCTTGCATGTTTGTTGCTTTATACTTATTTCTGGTTCCGAACACATGTATGTCTTAATGTGATGCAAAATTATTCTTTGAATGGAGATTTTTTTTTCCCCTTTCAAGTTCATGGATTTTCTTTTTCCCATTGGGACTGGATTGAGAGAATGGGAAAATGTAGATTTGACTATCAAATCTAAAACAATGGCTTTGGGTTAACTGCTAGCCCCTTGATACTTTCTTTAAAAACTTTTAAATTATGAAATATAACACATATAACAAAGTGAGTAAAATGTAGAGTAGAGCTTTATTTTTATTTTTTTAGAGACAGGGTCTTGCTATGTTGCTCAGGCTGATCTTGAACTCCTGGCCTGAAGCAATCCTCCTGCCTCAACCTCCCAAGTAGCTGGGATTACAGGCATGATTCACAGTGCCTGGCTTATTATTTTACTGCAAACCCTACGTACCCACTGCCCAGATCAAGAAAAGACCTTGATAGTCCCCCTAGAAGCCTCTCATGTCCCATCTCCATCAAAGCCCCTAAACCCCCATCAGTAACCACTATCTGGATTTTCAAAGCAATTGCTTCTATTCTTTATGGTTTTTTTACTTTTACTATGTCATTATGGATCTCTAAACACTATAATTTAGTTTTGTCAATTTTTGAACTATTACAGAAATACAGTATTGGATTTATATTTTTTGTCTTTCACCCAGCTTGGTTGTGAGATTCACCTATATTATTGGATGCAGCAATGGTTCCCTTATTTTTATTGCTGAATATTCCCAACACTGATGGCATTTAGATTGTTTCTAGTTTGGGGCAACTACATATGATGCTATAAACATTCTGCTCTTGTCTCTTGATGCACTGGGGCATGTGTTTCTGTTGGACATTAACTTAGGAGTTGAATTTCCCTTATTATCTAGTAAGATAGTTCCACAGAGCAGTCTGGGAGGGTGCAAATGGCAAGTACAAATACAGTCCAAATTAGGTTCTGAGGGTGAATGGGACTAACCAGAAGTGCCTCAAAGGAAGTCAGATTGAGAGTCATAGGCAAGAGGATGGCTGAGCAGGTGTGCAGTCCTTACCTTCAGCCTGAGCAGACTCATTCCTTTTTAATTAAGATTTTGTTTGGAGTTCTGTAAAGTTTGTTGGCAATGTGGCATATAGGAGTTAAGTGGCTCATAACAAGTACATAATTAATATTAGATGAATTAGATAATTAGTAGAAGTCTGCAGGATGATCTGAAAGACTAAATAGGGTGACCACTTAGTTTATTATAGTTATAATATTTGACTGATTATGAGGACTTCACACACTTTGGAGCAGGATAATGGAAACAGAAATATACTAGAAGTTATTTCTAGTGCCCAAACTGCTAGATAGGTTGGAGGAAGGGTCAGTGTTAGGACCTGGATACTTCACAAAGGAAATATCACTGGGCAGACCATGTAATGAGCTGAGAGGAATATTATAAGATGGTTGAGAGCATTTTTTCCATTCTAAAATGAAGTTAATAATGGGTCCTACCTTTCAAGGTTGTTAGGAAAATTGAAGTAGGTAATACAAATAAAATTCTTGGCACAGAGCCAGTAATAAGCGCTCAGTGTTAGCCACTGCTGTTGTTGGTAATTAAGATTGACTGTACTTATCAGCTATATATAAAGTGCTATCTATATATAGATAGTGCTATATATAAAGTGTTACCAGCTATATATAAAGTGTATAAGAAAAAGATTTCTGGAAATTATTTGAAAAAGCAATACTACAATAATTTTAGAAGCTATAACTCCATTAGGCAAGAGTGTAAATAAAAATCTTGTTAAATTAAGTATACTCATCCTAACCTTACCAACAGCTGGGTTCCTACAAGAGGTTGATTGCACCGTGAACTACTGTGTGAACACCCTGGAAATGTTTGGCGTCTTGTCTCTGAAGGTGCTGTTTTGCCATCTTCCTAGTGCTTAGTGGGCTCAAAATCCCAGATAATGTGGTAAATTCTAATTTGAAAACAACATTAAAAAGAGTTACGTGTGTGTACAAACTATCAGGTGCTGTTGATGTTTCTGAGAGCGGGGTAGAATCCACACAAGCTGTGATCTGGCCAGGCATAGTGGCTCACACCTGTAATCCCAGCATTTTGGGAGACTGAGTCAGGTAGATTGCTTGAGCCTAGGAGTTTGAGACCAGCCTGGGCAACATGGTGAACCCTCATTTCTACAAAAAATACAAAAATTAGCATGATAGCACGTGCCTGTATTTCCAGTATTTGGGAGGATCACTAGAGCCCAGGAGGTTGAGCCTACAGTGAGCTGTGATCATGTGGCTGCACTCCAGCCTGAGTGATAGAGCAAGACTCTGTCTCAAAAAGACAACAAGCTGTAATCTAATTAATTATGTTACTCTAACAGAACAGCTGTGATCTGCAGGGGATCTAAAAAAGTTACATGGTTTGCTTCTTGGCTGCACATTAGACTCCACCTGGGAGATTTTAAAATACCCCACCCCAGAGACAGATACAATTGGTTTGGGAGGTGGGCCTGTGCTTGTGCATGGCCTTTTATAAAACTCTCCATATGACCCTAAGTATGCAGCTAGATTGCAAACCACTTGATAAGTTAAGTTGCATTTCCATCACTGTCCAGCAGGGATGAAAACAGCGAGAAAACAGTCCTGGTTATATAGGCAGGAATTTCCCCAAGTAAATGTGGAGTAAATTTCAAGACATTCCCCTCTATTATCTCAATCCTCAGTAACCCTGCAAGGTAGATAGGCAGCACCCCTTTTTATAGGTAATTCAGGTTCAGAGAGCACATACTCACTGTCACAAAACCGGGCCCTCTGTGAGCTTTAAAGCCCGGATACCCTTACTTATCACCAGAAATGGATTATCTTCTGTCAAACTCACAGGATTGGTGGGGAGTATGCTCAGCTAGTTACGGTTTGGGAAGTCCACTGCTTCATGAGTTAAGCGTTTCTCACTCCAAAAGCCAGTGGGTGCTGACTATTTACAGACTAGAACTCATCGGTTGCCAGAGAAGTTAAGCTCCTCCCTGAGGAACTGAGTGTGAGGAGACATCAGACAGTTGCCCATCACAGCCAGATGCTCAAGCAACTGAGAACTCAGACCAGTTCCAGCGTGGGAAACTTTCAGCTCTTCAGCCTAGACCAAAGCCTTTACCCCATCTCTCGCCCTCATACCACAAGCAGCAAGGCCTGCAATTTTGAAGATAGTTTTTCTGATCATGCAATTTTTATTAACTGTGAAATCTGGGAGATAAAAGCATACAGGGGAAAAAATCCTCTGTTACCCAGAAACAACTTCTATTAATAATATATATATTTTTTGCCTTAAAGTTTTTAAAGACGGGAAAAAATCCTCTATTATCCAGAAACAACTTCTATTAATAATATATATATTTTTGCCTTAAAGTTTTTAAAGAAAGTTAGGATAATTGTATATAGTTTTAGTCCTATATTTTCTCCATTTAATATTAAAGGAGTACATTCTTCCACTTCCTGTCCCCCGGAAACATTTAAAATAGCTGTAAAATACTTTTATATGAATGAACCATAGTTTATGTTAACCATCCCCCTCCAGTTTTCCACTAATATGGGAAAGAAATATGGGGACCAGGATGTTTATAGTATGAAAAGAATACATAATCCCTTTAAGGTTCTTTATACCTATTTTCAAATTGCCTTTCAGAAAAATTGTACATATTTGCACACCCCTCACAGTAGTGTTTGATCATGGCACTCTTGCCACAATTGGAAATTACCAGTTTCACAAAATTTAAAACACTGTTGTGTTTAATGTTTTTGGTTGAACACTTCTCATGTTTTTTGTTTTGTTTTGTTTTGAGACAGAGTTTCACTCTTGTTGCCCAGGCTGGAGTGCAATGGCACAATCTTGGCTCACCACAACCTCTGCCTCCCAGGTTTAAGTGATTTTCCTGCCTCAGCCTCCCGAGTAGCTGGGATTACAGGCATGCACTACTATGCCCGGCTAATTTTGTATTTTTAATAGAAATGGGGTTTCTCCATGTTGGTCAGGCTGGTCTGAAACTCCTGACCTCTGGTGACCTGCCCGCCTTGGCCTCCCAAAGTGCTGGGATTACAGGCATGAGCCACCACGCCCGGCCCACTTCTCATGTTCTAACCGCTTGTATTGAGCCATGAAACATTTTGAGCACTCATTTCAAAAAGCAAATCTCATCATGTCAAACACCTCCAGTTTAAAAGCTTTTCCTTACAAAATATGTTGCCAAAAAACTCCTCTCAATCTTCGTTCCAGCCATTCCAGGCTTAGGGATGCCATGCTCTCTGGCAAGACCCACTCTTGCCCCATTCCCTCTGCCAGTTCATCCTCTCCCTCCCTAGCTACCATCTGGCTCTTAGCTGAAGTGTCAACGCCCTTCCCACCCCAGGGGTCCTCCCTGACCAATCTTAGACTTTATAAACCCATCAGATTCTTGGAGCATCTGGTTGTCCTATTTGCACCCTCATCAGTTATACATGTACCTGTTCACCCAACAAGTATATGGTTCCATGATGATATTGTTTTGCTCCCTCTTCTCTACTGTGTAACACACACAGGCTGGCACTATCTGTTGAAGAAATGATGTGGAATAATTTGGCCAAAACTGTACTATTGGATGATTAGTCTATAGTGTCTAAGATGAAACTGGTTTCCACAGAATTTAAGTAACAGTTAAAACTATTCAAAGAAGTCAAAGGTAACATGGCTGGAAACAAGCTGGAGTTTATTGTAAAGGAGGAATCAATGCACAGGAAACTTTGAGAAAATGAAAACAGGGCAAGAAAAGCAAAGAATGCACTAAAGATGGCTTCATGGTTAAATATCTCCAAAACAGGAAATTTGGGAGTGCTATTAAAAAGTCAAAAATGAGGCCAGGCACCATGGCTCATGCCTATAATCCCAGCACTTTGGGAGGCCAAGGCAGGACAATTGCTTGAGCTCAGGAGTTTGAGACCAGCCAGGGCACCAAAGCAAGATCCTGTCTCCACAAAATTAAAAAAATTAGCCGAGCGGAGTGGCCCATGACTGTAGTCTCAGCTACTTGGAAGGCTGAGGTGTAACAATCACTTGAGTCCAGGAGGTTGAGACTGCAGTGAGCCGAGATCACGCCACTGCACTCCAGCCTGGGCAACAAACCGAGACTGTCTCCAAAAAAAAAAAAAAAAGTCAAAAATGAGTGGACCTAATTAGACATATGATACATGTCCCTTCCTCTCACTTTCCCCATGCTGTTTTCACTTCTCTATATCAGCTATCATTCCCGCATTACTATACGAACGTAAGTTTATATATGTGAACTCAATGTAACATCCCCAAGTCTAGCATGGACTTGGATGTGAATCTTGGCTCCACTAAGTAGCTGTGCAACTAGATAACTCAGTTAATCCTTTATGCATCTCAATTTTTTTTGTCAAATTACTAGAATTGGTTTTATAAATGAAATGTGGTAATACATATGAAATGTTTGACAGAATGCCTAGCACATACTAGAAGCTTAATATGGTAATATTTACTGTACTATTCAAAACCTGACACGAAGAATCTAAGAATTCCTTATACACAGTAGGTGTGCATCATTTGATGAACTGAACATTCTGGAAGACCTATGAACAGGCCATGTGCAGTGACTCATGCCTGTAATCCCAGCACTTTGGGAGGCTGAGGCAGGTGGATTGCTTGAATCCAGGAGTTTGAGACCAGCCTGGGCAACACAGCAAAACCCCATCTCTACAAAAAATACAAAAGTTAGCCAGGCGTGGTGGTGCACACCTGTAGTCCCAGCTACTCAGGAGGCTAAGGTGGGAGGACTGCTTGAGCCTGGGAGGTTGAGGCTGCAGTGAGCAGTGATTGTGCCACTGCACTCTTGCAAGGGCAACAAAGTGAGACTCTTGGCTAAAAAAAAAAAAAAATTGTTCAGTGGTAAGTCACAAAGGGTGTTCATTAAAGCGTTCTTTCTAATAGCCAAAACCTGCACATAACTTAAATGACCAGCAAGAGAGGAACATGATGTAGCCATTATAAAGAACATGGCACATTCATACATACTGACTTTATATCTTCAGTTTATTAAGGGAACTAGAGATGCAGAACAATTTACAATATATAATTCATATGCTGGGAAAAACGATCTGAGCAACCTGCTTTCCTGGAACCTTACAAAACATTGTTTTTGAGATAGTATCTCGCTCTAACACCCAGGCTGGAGTGCAGTGGCACAATTTTGGCTCACTGCAACCTCTGCCTCCTGGGCTCAAGCAATTCTCCCACTTCAGCCTCCCAAGTATCTTGAGACCACAGGTATACACCACCTCGCCTGGGCAACTTCTTGATTTTTTGTAGAGACGGGGTCTTGCTATGTTACCCAGACTGTTTCCAACTCCTGAGCTCAAGCAGTCCTCCTGGCCTGGCTTCCCAAAGTGCTGGGATTACAGGTGGGAACCACTCTGCCACCAAGTTAAAAAAATTTTTGTAAATGCATTAAAGAGTTTGGAAATATATACAAACAAATCTTTGTAGTGGTTGAAAAATCAGCTTAAGAAAATGAAGTTTCACAGGTATATGTAATTCAGTTTTAGAAAGTATGCATCATGTGTGTATAATCACATTAAAAAATTTTTATAAAATGAGATATTCTATTGGTAGAATCAAGCCCAAGAAAATCTGAAATTGGTAGAGATTGTTTATATGTCTTATTTATATTTTACTAATTTATATTCATAAAAGCAACTTAGGCCAGACACAGTGGCTCACGCCTGTAATCCCAGCTCTCTGGGAGGCTGAGGTGGGCAGATCACCTGAGGTTAGGAGTTCGAGACTGGCCTGGCCAACATGGTGAAACCCTGTCTCTACTAAAAATACCAATATTAGCCAGGCGTGGTGGCAGGCACCTGTAATCCCAGTTACTCAAGAGGCTGAGGCAGGAGACTCACTTGAACCTGGGAGGCAGAGGTGTAGTGAGCTGAGATCGCACGCTCACTGCACTCCAGCCTGGGTGACAAGAGTGAACCACCGTCTCAAAAAAAAAAAAAAAAAGGCAACTTAACATCCAACAGTGGAGGATTGTTTTAATGGTACAGTCACGTTATAGACTACTATACAGCCATTTGGGCCAGGTGCAGTGGCTCACGCCTGTAATTCAAGCACTTTGGGAGGCTGAGCAGGCAGATCACTTGAGGTCAGGAATTCAAGACCAACATAGTGAAACCCCATCTCTACTAAAAGTACAAAAACTAGCCAGGTATAGTGGCAGGTGCCTGTAATCCCAGCTACTCAAGAGGCTGAGGCAGGAGAATTGCTTGAACCTGGAAGGTGGAGGGTGCAGTGAGCTGAGATGGTGCCACTGCATTCCAGCCTGGGCAACAGAGCGAGACTCCATCTCAAAAAAAAAACAAAAAACAAAAAACAAAAAACAAAAAAACACTATACAGCCAGTATATATCTTTTTGTTTTTTTTTTGAGACGGAGTCTCGCTCTGTCGCCCAGGCTGGAGTGCAGTGGCCGGATCTCAGCTCACTGCAAGCTCCGCCTCCCGGGTTTAAGCCATTCTCCTGCCTCAGCCTCCCGAGTAGCTGGGACTACAGGTGCCTGCCACCTCGCCCGGCTAGTTTTTTGTATTTTTTAGTAGTGACGGGGTTTCACCAAGTTAGCCAGGATGGTCTCGATCTCCTGACCTCATGATCCGCCCGTCTCGGCCTCCCAAAGTGCTGGGATTACAGGCTTGAGCCACCGCGCCCAGCCCCTATCATTTTTTATTGACAAAATAATAAGCTATAATTTTTATTAAAATGGAAAATTCTCAGTACATCATTAAGTGAAAATGAAAGGTTACAACATAATTATGTGCAGTTTGTTTGGCATTAGTTGTTACCTTTGGTAGGATTACAGGTGATTTTTCTCCTTTTTCAGTGTCTTTTACACATTTACTAAAGTTTTTCTAATTTCTTACAATAATTATGTAATTAGGGGAAATGCCATTAAAATATATGCTTATAGCTAACTCTAGGCTTGCTTTAGAGCTTGGGTATTATGTAACCATGATGCGAATGACTTTGGTACAAATCCAAGTAACACTTCAACACATTGGTAAGGAATTATAATCAACAAGTCACCATTCCCCTGGAAACTTAATAATAAAATGTTAAAGACATTAGTTTATCAAAAGAATTTATTAGAAAATATTACACACTACATACATATTTATTTAAGAGTATAATTTCAGTAGACAGCACTCCAACTTCATAATAAAAACAGTATCTCATGGACCCTGGGGCAATCACTGTGCTTCTGAAGCTACATCTTTTGGATGGAACATTCAAGCAGTATACACTGTGGCCATTTAAAGGAAGGTAAGAGAAAAAAATGTGGTAATTACCAAAACAAATTTTACAAAGCACAAAACTTTTAGAATGTTAATGGATAACTACTATTAGTCTCAAAATTCTAGGCATTTCTATAAAACATTGGTCAATGTGACTAGTAAATGAAAGGGACCAAGGTTTCAAAGATCAAGTCAATACTGAACCTTGATAAATAACAAGAGGAAATGTAACTCCACAAAATGTTTCTGATTAAGTTTGTGCCCATGCAAAATTAACATAAATTTCTTAAAGAATGAGGAATGTTAAAGCAATGTATTTTTTCAACATAAAGCATGCATTTTCTAATACATTCTTAAACATTTCAAAATTTTAAAAGTTTGAATTCTAAATCAAATAACACTCTTCATTAGCTATTAATGCAGTCTAACCAGTACCCCAATCAGATATGGAACACACACTTGTCATTGTCATGGAAATAATTCATGGGAGTGCTACTAAAGATATATGAGACTTCAACTCTTGACCACACCACTTTTGCTCCAAAACTTTAGAACTTGTTTGCAAAAGCTAAATGGTATAAAGCACATTTGAAAATGTCACCCAATTCTCAAATGTCACTGAAAGAAAATGCAGGAAAAGTATGTATTGTATGATTAATCAACTTAGACACAGCAATTTGCTGCAAAAATTTCAAAGTATGAACTAGCCTTAACTCAAAATACTTTGAACATTCACAAAATTGTTTGTAGAGTTCTAACCTAAAACAACTAAGGAGGTGTGCCTTGATATTCTGAAACACTGTCTTAATACTTTATTAGAAGAAATACACTTGAAATTTCTTTATCATAATCTAAATGCAAACTTTAAAAATATATACCAGTAGAATACCATATTACAAATGCCCAGAAATGTAGAATGAAGGTCAAAAACTGCTTGGAAATATTTTTATGATTACACTCATAACTTAACAAAGCTTATGAACTAGCACAATCATTATGGGGCCAACATTTCAAGATATTTTGCCTATCAAAGCTAGCACCAGGAAAAGTATTATGCATGTAAAATTGAGAAACAGATAATCCTTACTTTAGAAAAGCACAGTTCTACAGAGTATTGCTCTGGCTAGTTTAGCTAGTAAAAGGGTCAGTTTATCTCATGGAGGCATGTATCTCCTTGGATCCATTAACTTATCTGAAGAACTTTCCAGGTACTTGGTATGTACTGAAAATTCCTACTGGAATCAGAGTTTATCATGGAGAAAACGCATTGTTCTTTCAAGATGCCAGTTAAAATAATGGCACGATAAACATTTTAAACTTACCTTTTATAAAAACTGAGATATTCTAGTACTAAAAAGAGGAAAACAAACAAACAAAACAAAAAAACAAATCCCTAGCCCCTGAAAGGCTAACCAAGACTCCATTATTCAATTTTCCTCTGCATTTCTAAAACACAGGTTTCATTGGCTAGAATTTTAGAATTCTGCAACATGGCTAATGGCTACCACCTGATCACCAAATTAACACTTCATTCATTGTAACAAGTGTGAAAATAATTTCATCAGTGATTAAACAACGACTTTATGCCAGTGCCATGAGTCTTGTAATTCTTAGTCCCAAGGAAGGGAGGATAACAGCTTAATAGCAATTCTCAAATTGGCACAAATAATTTATCATCTGCAATGGGTAGAAGAAGATACTACGAAAGAACATAATTTCTACAAAGTCAACACTTTTTTTTTTTTTTTGAGACGGAGATTTGCTCCTGTTGCCCAGGCTGAAGTGCAATGGCACGGTCTCGGCTCACTGCAACTTCTGCCTCCTGGGTTCAACTGATTCTCCTGCCTCAGCCTCCCAAACAGCTGGGATTACAGGCATGCACCAACACGCGTGGCTAATTTTTGTATTTTTAGTAGAGACGGGGTTTCACCATGTTAGCCAGGCTGGTCTCGATGATCTAACCTCAGGTGATCCACCCGCCTTGGCCTCCCAAAATGCTGGGATTATAGGCGTGAGCCATCATGCCCGGCCGAAAGTCAACAATTTTTCCAAATCTTTTTCTTCAAAGTCTTCAACAAAGACTTTGAACTGCCAAAGTTGTAATCTAGTAAGTCAAACTGCTTATCTCAATTCAGGGTAAAAAAAGGCACAAAAGAAAAACAAGCAGCATAACCTTTATTTGGTCATACAATAGGTGAAGAGTGTCTCAATGTTTTGAACACTAAATTTTACTCATGTGATAATTTTTTTCTATCTAGGCAATTTATTCAGATATGTGCTTTAAAAATACACATTAGGAACTCTGCAACTGATATGTTCTATTTAATATTAGAAACATTTTTCATGGTAATACATTATTTAACTTTCTATAATTAGAGGGAAAAAATCAATCATAAAGATCATACTTTATATTTTAACCTGACAGAATAAATGCATTTTTATATATATATCTCTTTGAAAACCAGTGCACTTAGAAGTTTCTAATTTATGCACTCCATTGCTCTAATCAAAAAGCTATACATCTTTCAGTATCCACACTATAACACAGTCCTAGTAAAGATGCACATTCCTTTCAACACTTTACTTTCCCTTGAATTTTGTAGGGGAGGTTGGAGGGGAAGGAAGGATACAGAAGTTGCAGTGCAGACCTATATTTATTTAGAACAAAACATCATATCCTATGTTAAAAAAATAATTTTATCAAAACCAAATTTCAATCACAGTTATGTATGATTTTCAGTTAATGGTACATGTTGAAATTGCACTTTGCAGATATCCTGATAATGTCTTTGACAGCGTTCCCCATTTCAGCCTATGTTTTTTTCAGTAGACACAGGTTCTTCCAGAGTTTTCTTTTGGCTCCCCTTCCGTGAATATTTGTATTTGTCTACATAGGCTTTAACCAGATTTGCCACTTTAGTAGAATTTACTTCTCCACTCTTACTATGACAAACCTAAGAAAAAAGGGGTGGGGGGTAAACTTTTTTCATGCTTAAAGGGATTAAAGCCAAAATAGAAAGCTTTGTGAAAAACAACCCCAAAGAGATAACCAGACTTATTTTCATGTTTCATTATCTCACACAAACTAGTCAAAAGGCAAAAAAGTAGACAGGAATTAGTAGGAGCTAGCTTTTATTATTTTAATTAAACTTCAGCATTCATTTATTAAAACAGAGGTGGTTCAAAACAATGTGCACATACTCCACTAAAGGCATAACTTACTTTATCTACTGCTTTCCGTACAATTTCTTTATATTCTTCCTTGGTGATATCTTTATTTTGGTAAAATGGCTTAATGGCCAATTTTACCTCTTGTGCTGCTTTTTCTTGAATTTGCAATTTCTGATGAGAAGAAAATGTATAATTTATTATTTACCAGTCATATGCTCTCACGAAATTTCAAACAAGAAATTGAAAATACTTCACATTTACAATAAGAGACTCTCCAACTATTAACGTGACAAATACAAAACAGTTTACTAAAACATATCAAACATTTCTAAAAACAATTATAAAGTATTACCAGTAATTTACTGGACATCAACTCATCTAGAGAGAATCCTTCAAATAATACTGGCATTTAGACTGCCAATAAGAAATTCCCTTCACCACTCATACAATAAAAAGCTGATATTTTCCACCTTTATCATATACAGAATTATGGAGGTTGCTCTCAACCTTGAACTTGCCTTGTCTGTCTTCGAGCTATCTGCGCTGGCTTCCACTGTAACACTTACTTTGCTTTCTGCCAATTTTACAGCAGCAATAGAGGCTTTGCTGTGACTTGATGACGAAGTATTACCAGAACTTGGTCCCTGAACCGTTCCCGTATTTCCTGGGGCTGCTGTTGGAGCAGGCAAAACTGGTGTACTCATGTTATTACTTACATGAGAAGAACTAGGAATACCCTGTGTTAAAGAGTTATCATCAGTTAATGAATTACTTGTACTCAATAGAAGTCTTTTAGTGATGTATTAGAAATAACATTAAAATACACAAAGCAAACCAACCTTAGTACTAAAGAAAAATGCATATTTCAGGTAATTATATCTAAAGGGCCCTTTAAAGAAAAATGATTAACACTCTTAAACAGGGCCTTATTTAGATATGTCAAGATGAGTTTTAAATTATATATATGGATTGTAACATTCTGACAGCAACACTAAAAACAAGGAGGAGAAGAGCTTTTAAAGAACTGTATCTTTCCTGCAAGGATCTTCAGGAATATTAATGAAAATAAGTGCCCCCACTTTAAAGATTGGAAAAAATAAGGCAGTAAAATCAAATGGCTTGTAGTAAGTTGATAGGAGAAAAAGATTAAGATACAAAATACTAAAATCCAATTTCCCTATTCTTTCAACTCTATCGTACTGTCAGGATTCTACTTTTATTTATTTATTTATTTATTTTGAGACGAAGTCTCACTCTCTCCCACGCTAGAGTTCAGTGGCGCAATCTTGGCTCAATGCAATCTCTGACTACTGGTTCAAGTGATTCTCAAGCCTCAGCCTCCAAGTAGCTGGGATTACAGGCATGCATCACCACGCCTGGCTAATTTTTGTATATATATTTTTTTCGAGACAAGAGTCTTGCTCTGTCACCCAGTCTGGAGTGCAGTGGCACGATCTCAGCTCACTGCACCCTCCACCTCCTGAGTTCAAGCAATTCTCCAGCCTCAGCTTCCTGAGTAGCTGGGATTACAGGTGCCCGCCACCACACCCAGCTAATTTTTGTATTTTTAGTAGAGGCAGGGTTTCACCATGTTGGCCAGGCTGATCCTGACCTCGTGATCCGTCCACCTTGGCCTCCCAAAGTGCTGGGATTACAGGCGTGAGCCACCGTGCTTGGCCTAATTTTTGTATTTTTGGTAGAGATGGGGTTTCACCATGTTGGCCAAGCTGGTCACGAACTCCTGACTTCAACTGATCCACCTGCCTTGGCCTCCCAACGTGCTGGGATAACAGGTGTGAGCCACCGTGCCCGCCTAGGATTCTAAAATTTTTTAAAGGCAGTCATAAAATTATAAGCAACACAATGTTTGCAAATTATTCAAATTTTCTATGTCTCACAGAGGCACTTCTCCTTTCTTTTCAGCATGATAAATTCATGAAAATGAAACACAGATGGTAATGGATAATGAACAGCTTTATCTAGTGTTTGTGTGAACAAGACAATAAAAACTTCATCATAGTACTTAATCACTAATTCCCACCGCCCCATACACCCCCCATAAACAATGCAAAACAGCAGAAAAATGTAAAGCGCCCACCACTTGATCCTAATTTGGTTTATAATTTGGTTTACTTAATATGAAAAAAAAAAAAATCCTGTTCAGATATAAGTAACAGCATATATGTAGCTTGGATTTGGTAATAAGTATTTAATTAATTTTCTAATTTGGGAGTTGGGGGGTTTTGAGAAGGATAGTGAAAGAGGGACTATGAAGGTTTACCATAACTAAAATCAAATAAACAAATTGGTTTTGAATGCCAGGATGCCTTTTTTTGAACATCTGTCCTGAACAGCTAAATGTTTACAATGGCTATATTGATTAAACTTGAATTGCTAAAAACATACCTGCAATTGCTTTCCATCTGGTTGTGAAGTAATGTAGTTGACTTGTTGGGATGGTGGGGGAGGAGGTGGTGGTGGTGGTAATCCCTGAGATACACCGGTAGGAGCGGCTACCTGCATGAGGGGCACTCCTGTGTGGAGATGCAAGGGTAGCTGAGGATGAACATTAAATGGATTGCGCTGGATGTTCATCAAAGGAGTATGAACACCCACTGGATATGGGAAGATATTCATAGGCTGGTGTTGTGCATTCATTTGTTGCTGCATTACATTCATTTGTGGTTGCATCATATTTATAGGTAGCTGAGAACCATCAACTTGCTGGTTTGTTTGGTCTTTTAGGCTAGAATCTATCAAAAGAAAAAAAGCTTGTGAAAAAAATCACGTTATAAATCTCTATAGACAAAGAAACAACCACTGGTTACAGTAAAATTAAATAGCAATTAATAGGCTCAGTATAACAGTACCAATCTCCAACTGCTTAATTTAATCCTGTCATTTCTAAATAATGTGAACTGATTTTCTAACTGAAAGAAAACATTTGGCCAGGCGCGGTGGTGCAAGCTTGTAATCCCAGCACTTTGGGAGGCTGAGGCAGGCGGATCACCTGAGGTCAGGAGTTCGAGAGCAGCCTGGCCAACATGGTGAAACCCCATCTCTACTAAAAAATTACAAAAATTAGCTAGGTGTGGTGGTGGGCGCCTGTAATCCCAGCTATTCGGGAGGCTGGAGAATCGCTGGAGCCCAGGGAGTGAAGGCTGCAGTGAGCAGAGATCATGCCATTGCACTCTAGCCTGGGCAAAAAAAGAGAAACTCCACCTCAAAAAACAAAACATTCACCTGACAATATGTTTTAAGAGTAAGTTCATGCAAAACATACATCAACAATCAGTACCTCAAGAAACTGACTAGTTAAAAAAATCACATAAAATTTAGTTACTAAATTATAAGATTATTCAATTTTTATATCTTCAACAGCCTTTTTCTTGCAATGTTCTTAACAAGAAAAAAGCCGGGCGCGGTGGCTCAAGCCTGTAATCCCAGCACTTTGGGAGGCCGAGACGGGTGGATCATGAGGTCAGGAGATCGAGACCATCCTGGCTAACACGGTGAAACCCCGTCTCTACTAAAAAATACAAAAAAGTAGCCGGGCGAGGTGGCGGGCGCCTGTAGTCCCAGCTACTCGGGAGGCTGAGGCAGGAGAATGGTGTGAACCCAGGAGACAGAGCTTGCAGTGAGCTGAGATCCGGCCACTGCACTCCAGCCTGGGCGACAGAGCGAGACTCCATCTCAAAAAAAAAAAAAAAAAAAAAAAAAACAAGAAAAAAAAAGGAAATATAAATCTTTACTATTAAAACAATGGCTTATTTTATTTGTATGAGAACAATTATCAAAAAAATTAAAAGTATACGTATCTGAAATCAACAAATCAGAGGTTAAATCCTGCATAGGAATATCCCAAACTCTTCTATTGTAGCAAACAGTGCTGAAAATATTTAAGTCTTTGGCAAGGTCTGGAGCAGAGGTAGCGTTAATAATATACTTATGTAGATAAATGTGCATGTATATACATTTATATAATGCAAAGTGACCTGCAAACAACTAGGGTTCAGCTTGTTATAAAAACTACAAATAAGGATCATTTCAAGTCATACAAATAACATATTAAATTTATAATTATTCAAATAAAACAGTATCAATAAACCAACAAGAATACATTACCCTGTCCAGATGTTTCCTCCTCTTGTTTCATCCATCCAGACTGTGGACCTGTAGAATTTCTGCCTCGTCGCGAGTAGTAGTTTTGTACATCTGCTGGCAAAGTCTTTCTCACAGCCCAGCTAGATGCAGATGTCCATCCAGATCTATCTGCTGGTGTATCAAATGAGAACTCCTGTTCACTTTTCCGCTTATAGGATTGCTGTTCCACAAACTTGAAAGATTCACTCCCTGAACTGTTTGAATTCCCTGAGAGTGGTTTTCGATTTTGCCACCTATTTTCATTCTGATCTTTATAGGCAAAACTACTTCTGTAAGTGCCTCTGCCACGGTTGCCTCTGCCTCTACCACGGTTAGATACCCAACCAGAACCAAAGTTTTTATTCCAAGAATTTCCTGAATTTTCATTTCTATTTTCTTCCCAGTGAGACTCTTTCAACTTTTCTGGATTTCTGGTTCTTGGATCAGGCCCAGAGTTTATTTTTTCTGTTATCCAACTGGGACAGTCATTTCTATGTTTGTCAGCAGAATTTGGATCATCAGCATCTAGATGAATGTCATTTTTTTCTTTTCTTGTATTTTCATTCTGTTTCTCTGGGTCATTCTTTCTGTACCGATCATTTCCTCGTGGACATCTCCAACCATCATTTGCCCATCTTCCCTTCCACCGGGGAGAGTAACTATCTCTGTCAATTCTACCAAACGATGAACTCTTACTTTTTGCTCTACATCTCGAGGGGGACCTAGAATGAGATCTGGACCTAGACCACTTTCTGGTTCTCCTCTCTCTCTCTCTCCTCTGCCCATCTCTATCACTTTCTCGTTCTCTGCTCTGGGACCTGGATTTTTCTCCTGGGGAGGAATCTTTCACTCTTGGCTGAGATCTTTTGTTCTCTCTAGAAGTTTCTCTTCTTGGTGACAGTGATTCAGATCTTCTGCTTTCCCTAGTAGTATCCCTTTTTGGAGACCGAGACTGAGATTGTCTCCTTTCTCTTGCAATATCTTTTTTTGGGGACTGAGAACGGGATTTTTTCCGGCCTCTGGCTGACTCATTCTTAGGAGATGGTGATTGAGACTTCCTGCTTTCTTTCCCAGTTTCTCTTCTGGGAGATGGAGACTGGGGCCGCTTCTTTTCTTGTGGAGTGTCTTTGTTGGGAGACCAAGTTGTAGATGGAGAATGAAATCTAGATCTTCGAGTACGAGGCTTTCTGGCTTTATCTATGGTATCTTTTGGGCTTTCAGATGGTTGAGAAACAGTTTCAACCTTTTCATCTGCAAGATCAGGAGATGGCATATTATTTTCGGAACTGTGTGTCACAGAATTTTCATTCATTTGCTTAAGATCAGCATTTACAGATGGTTCAACTTCACATTCATTTTGGTCACTGCAAAATGAATCACACTCCATAGGTATCATTTCATTGTTGTCCTCACTAAAATGCTTCTGAATCTGTTCAATGTGTGTTTTAGGCAACTCTGTAGATCTAGGATGCTCGGTCAGCGATTCATTCTTTTCTTCTAAAGATTTTTCCAATTTGGTGTTCATAAGATTATTTTTTAATAAATTATTTTCAGAGTCTTGAACATTATTGAAATCTTCATTCCCAAAAGTATCACATGTTGCAACTATTTCTACATCTTCAGTTTCAACATGCCCAAGCAATTGAACCTCTGGGCTCTCAATAGATTGTCTGTCCACCGTTTGTATAATTTCACCCTCAGATGATTTTAACTTGGGGCTCTCTATAAGCTCCTCTGTTTTTAGTGTAGAATCTTTATGTTCAGTAACTTCTACTATGGAACTCTCTGTCATTTTTTCTTCATTAACCACTGACTCTACATTCTCAGATAACTCACTTAGGGGACTAGATACAGGTTGGTGCACTTTGCTTTCAGATGTTAAACATGTAGGAAAATCATTTGGAAGATGAACTGTACATATATCTGCCTTTACCTCTGATTCTGAAAGTCCAGATATCGGGTCTTGCTTTTCCAATGGATCACCTCCTTTTTCAAAAATATTTTTAGAAGTCTCACTTTCCAAATACAAAACTTTAGCCTCTATACCTGTATTCTCAAGTTTTTTAACTTCCCCTTCCTCACCAACTAGCATAGGAGGATCCTGAGCACAAGACTCAGAAGATGAAGATTCTACTCTTTCCTCTGTATCATGATTTGCAGTATGCTTCTTACTTTCTTCTATTTGCTCATTGCAACTTTTCAAGCAATCAGCAGACTGGTTTTCTACATGTGTCTGCACAGTACAAATGTTACTACTGTCTACATCTGATTGGTGCTCTTTTTCTAACACAGGTGATGTGTCAGATTCTGCTGTTTCTTCATCTACTGAATCATTGGAAGATGATTTTTCAGGGGCAGCTACAGAGCTCCGAAGTTTCTTTTTCAGTAAAGGTGGTTTTCTTCCTCTTCTTACAGACTTCCGTTTTGGAGCCTGTCTTGTTTGCTTTTCTGACTCAGCTGAAGAGGGAACACTTAAAGATGGATTACTGTTACCTGGGGCATCACACCCAGAATTGTTTGATATTGGGGATCTCTGAGACTGACTGGCTGTTTCGGCTCTTGTGTTACGTGTAGACCTCCTTGTAGGAGTTGTCATTGCAGGTTTCCGTCTTGATCCTCTGGTATTTGATGTACCAGAAGTTTGCTTCTTTTCTTCCCCTTCTTGAGGATGTGCTAATGCATATCCTTTGCAAGAAGTACCTAATATTTTTTTTAAAAAATAAAGGGTAAAAAATATGTGTTTTAAGAAACAGTAATTTGGCTGTAGCTAATTTTAGCATCAAACAGTCTGCAACAGAGTGAAACAAAATACTTACAAATAAAACTATTAATAAATGCACAGCTACTAACCTCTGAGTAATATGAGGTATCATCAACTTTCTTAATGACACTGAAATAAGTTATAACTAGATTTGGTCCAAGTGGGCAATTTTATAGAGAAAAAAAAAGGAAAATAACTTTTGGTCTCATAACTGCTACTTGCTTAATTTTTTTTTTTTTTTTCAGAGGGTCTCACTCTGTCACCCAGGCTGGAGTGCAATGGTGTGATCACTGGAGCAATCATCGCTCACAGAAGCCTCAACCTCCCAGGCTCAAGCGATCCTCCCGCCTCAGCCTCCTGGGTAGCTGGGACTACAGGCACGCGCTACCATGTCCAGCTATTTTGTATTTTTAATAGAGACAGGGTTTCGCCATGTTGCCCAAGCTGAAATCAAGTGATCTGCCTGCCTCGGCCTCCCAAAAGTGCTGGGAATACAGGCGTGAGCTACTGCGCCCGGCCATGACCTGGGATTATCTAGGCAAAAGGAGAGAGAAAATGGTCAAGTTATTCATGAATTAATAAAGACTCAAACTATTTATTAATAATTAATTAACAGATGTTACTTCTAAAGATCTATGGTTTGGATATGAAAGCCTGAAACAGGAGACTTCGAATCAGCTCCTCAAAGCCTCCAAGTTGTAATTTCTAAAAACTGTAGAAGAGAGTTTCTAGTTGGAATATTTTTTATTTTTAAAACTGACTGACAGATAAAACTGTATGTGTTTACCATGTACAACATGATGTTTTGAAGTACATAAACATTGTGGAATGACCAAATCTAGCTACTTAATATATGTGCTACCTCACATAGTTACAATTTGTTTAGTGAAAACACTTTACATCCACTCTCTAGCAATTTTCAGATATAGTTGACCCTTTAACAACAAAGGGATTAGGAGCACCAACCCCCCACACAGTCAAAAATTGGCATAGTTTTTACTCCCCGAAACTTAACTGTTGTTCACCATTCACCAGACTCCTCACCAATAACAGTGAATTAAAATATTTTTAATGTTATATGTGTTACATACTGTATTCTTACAATAAAAGAAGCTAAAGGTTATTACAAAAATCATAAGAGAAAATACATTGCAGTGCTGTACTGTATTTATTGATACCCTAAGTTTGTATCATTTTTTTTTTAATATATCATTTGTTTACAAGATGAATCGTCTGTCTGAAATGGTGGGCAATTGTAGCTATAGATCTCGATCAGTTCCTACCAAGGAATTAAACTTCTTCTTATAAAGCCATAACTTTGCTTCTTGGGAGCACTTCCTACATCACTAATGGCACTTCATGGGTCCCAAAGGTGTTACTCAAGGTTTACAGTATTGCACTAAACACTATGAAAAATACGCAAGCACTGCAAGAGATCACTTTTTACTGTGATATGCAATCTATTAGAAAGACAAATGCTCACATGGAGATGATTACATTACACCAAGTTTTGAAGGTTTTTTTTTTTTTTTTTTGAGACAGGCCCTTGTTCTGTTGCACAGGCTGCGGTGCAGTGGTGCAATCACAGCGCATTGTAGTCTCAGCCTCCACTTGAGCTCACCAAAATAGCAACAGGTGGCAGCCACAAAAATTGTTACACTGGTAAATATGCACTATATTTAATTTTACACAGTTATGAGTTAATACTGTATCTTTACAGCTGTTTACATTTCTCATGACTGCAAATGGTGGAACCATGTAGTTTGAGTGTGTATATGTTTTGATAAATTTTAACTTTTTATCATAGATTTGTATATATTTTATGGTAGTAAATGATGAAATAGACTAGTATCTACATATATTTCATGCATTAATGACATACCTTTTCCTTAATTTTTTCACTATTTATAGACTATGCGATTTGTCTGTGAGTTTTTTCATTGTTGCAAATCTCCAAAAATTTTCCGATATATTTATTTTTTTAAATTCATGTATAAATGTCGCCACCCAGTTAAAACCTGTGTTTTTCAAGGGTCAACTGCATTATTATAGTCATCACGTTACACAATAGACCTTTAGAACTTATTCTATCTAGCTGAAACTTTCTATCCATTGACCAACAACCTCCACCCCACCAGGCTACCCCACCCCCTAGTCTATAGTCTAGTTCTATGAGATCAACTTTTTTAGATTCCACATGTAAGTGGATCATGTGGTATTTCTTTCTGTGCCTGCCTTATTCACTTAGTATAATGTCCTCCAGGTTCATCCATGTTGACACAAAAGACAAGATTTCCTTCTTTTTGTAGCAGAATAATATTCCATTGTGTGTGTATATAGGATACATACAGTGTGTGTATATATATATACACACACACACTCTAGTTGAAGCAATTTTTTTTTTTTTTTTTTTTTTTGAGACGGAGTCTCGCTCTGTCGCCCAGGCTGGAGTGCAGTGGCGCGATCTCGGCTCACTGCAAGCTCCGCCTCCCGCTAGTTGAAGCAATTTTAAAGTTAAGTCGCTGTCCAAATATTTATAGAAGTATTTACAAGTTACTATGCCTTACTTTACAGCTTTTCTAAGTCATCAAACACACATTTTTATGAAACTGGAAGAAAATAATAACAACAATTTTTAAAATAGAAAATGATTTCACAAACTTTACCAAAATGTTCTAAAGATATGGTACTTGTTGGAAAAATAGTTCTTGGCAACGTAGAAGAAATGAGAGGAAGGACTTCTGTTTCAACATTCCAGGGTATAAAAGCAATTCTGAAAACATAATAAAAATATTTTTGTTTAAATGGTTTAAAAAATTAAACCAGCAATCTAAAAGTATTAATTCTCTAAATCAGGTTAGCAATATTAAAATACAGTGCTTAAACGTTTTTTGCCCAAATAACTAAAAATGTAAATTCAAGGTTACTCCTTGTCTGAAGATAGCTACCAATTGGCTGCAATTCAGAAAAAAATCTTTAAAACTATGTTTTTCTGATAAATTCATGGCAAAGAAAAGACGAAAGCAACTTAACACAGACGTTTCTCTTTGAAATAATTTATGTAGTATTTTGACAAGATATTTTCTAGCTTTCATCATGTTCTTCACTAGTCTAAAAAAATAAAATCAACTTTGAGGTGTAATTCAACATAAAATGCACAGATTTTAAGAGTACATTTGGTAACTTTTGACCAAAGTGTGTACATATATATATATATGTCTGTGTTAACCACCACCCCAATCAAGAAAGAGAACGTTTCCACCCCTGCAGAAAGTATCCTCACACTCCTTTGTAATCCTTCTCCCTCCTTTCCAGGCAACCAAGGAACTGATTTATATCACTATGTTATATTCTAAAATTCCTCGACCTGGGGATGGCTCTTCAAAGTTCTCAGTGTCCCTAGAGATCTGTTAAGACTCCCTCCCCTTCAAATTTTCTCCATTCAAACCCAAACCACTTCTCAGCTTTTTTTTTTCTTACTCATTTAGGTCTCCTAACAAAAGACTATCTGATTCAGTATAAGGTGAGATTCTGGAGTAAGAGAAGAGAAGCATGGAGAAAAAAAATGTAACTTGTACATGTACAAAAATATGTAACTATACGGAAGGGTTTCATAGTACATACATCTGGACTTCTTCATTTGACTTCTATTATGTTCTGCCATCATTCCTAGAGGGTGAATGCCCTATACAGAACTATATTATAGTGACATATAAAATAAAGTCATAATATGTTATAGGAATTAACATAACACTCAGGCAGCGACCCTAATCTTAACTTAGGAGCTTGATTTAAGTATATATTACGTATCTAGCACCATCTTAGTAGCTTCAGGACTAAACTAAGAAATAAAAAACGAGATTACAGAAAGTCATGAGTGTCGGGGTAGAGTAGGCACTTGATCAAATAGTTATTTAGAAGAACATTTTTGAGGAGAGGAATATGGTAAAAGTGTGATTCAGCTGACAGCATACAGGTAAGACTAGAACAGGAGAACAGTACAGGAATGGTGACAGATGTATTACTAATAATAAATCTTAATATTCAGGTTCTCTCCCTTTTAAATAAATCTAGCATATACACAGCTATACTTGTTAAACAGATAAATTAAGGGTTCTTTACTTTCTAAGGGGTCCTTTATGTAACAATCTTTGTTGGGCATTTGAAACACCAAAGTTTAATTTGCGCAAAACTTCCTTAGGAAAATAACAACTGAATAAGGTACCCCTGTATTTAAGTACTAATGCTATCTTGTTCACGTTAGCATGTAAACATCTGAGTAAATAATATTTTATTTTTACCTTCCAATTCCAGGTAATGTATCAGGAAACCATGACAATTCCAGTTCATGTCTCTTCTGCCTAATCAATGTACTGATTTCACTGGCTTCTATAAATTCTGTACTAAAAGATAAATTTTAGAGCTTCATCAGAATCTCACAATTTTAGGTTCAAAAAAACAATTAGGTCGTACAAAGAATAGCAGCTGTTTTTGTACCTAGCATTATGAATCACACTTATCAGAATGTGAGCTTTTTTCTATTTAAACACTTTCAAAATAAACTCATTCCTAAAATAAGTACAATTTTTATATCGTAAATTAGAATTGTATTTATTTGTTAAAAATAACACTTGAATTTCTATCTTAAGTCACAGAATTTTTAAAATAAAGTCAAGTCAGAGTAATATCCTCATTATTGAAAGAAAGAAATTCTAGGTGCAATGGTTTCCTACTTGAAACTAAGCCTAAGACAAAAGAAGAAAATAAAGGAGGGTAAGATGACTGCAACCAAAAATGGGCATAGTTCAGCTTTTCAAAAGCCTACTTAGATATTTTGGTACCTTGCCAAGCTCTAAAATTAAATCACACAATCTTATTCTGTGCTGCTGGCTCAACTAACTATACGTGATTTTAAAGCCTCAATTTAATCTGCAAATTCCATAAATATCAACTTTGTATCTACATGCCAGTCACTAGGATTCAAAGATGAATGGATCAGCTCTAAAAGGGTTCTTCTTTAGGTAACATCCCCACAATCTAATAAATAACCTACTTCTCTATCATATATAGAGCTTATATAGAACAACTTATTAATGAAAACAAAGCACACTGGCATAGGCAATCATTGCACAATAGAGAAGCTCCCCAAATTAACAGGTTTTCTCTTGGCTAGAGCTACTTTACATTCCAAAAATTAAAAAAAAAAAAAAAAGAAAAAAGAAAAAAACTAAAGCAAAAAAACCAAGGTGGGCCTTTCAGATTTTATTGGGCCTTGAGTTTAAATTTCTAGCAAAGTTAATAATTAAACATCAAGTATAAACAGCATAAATTAAAAGTAGAAAATACTAACCAATAAGCTCTATAGGAGGTAAAGGAAGATTCTCCAGGGTGACTAACAGAAGAAAACATATTGCAGAAAAAATTTCTGAAGCACTGATTTGTACTCCAATTTGATCTCTGAGGCTAGAAAAGTAAAAAGTAGTTAGTGAAACCGCAAATAAAAATATCTCTAATAGGTAAATAATAGTTATACTTAAATATTTTGATATACCTGAAGCACTGGTTATTTATGGACTAAATAACCCTAAAGTGTTATTATTTAAGAAAAATATTTTTCTTGGTTTCAACAAACCTTATTTATCTTTATTGCTGCATTTTTCTCTCCTCCTGTTTCACTGTATAAAGAGTTTCCTGTACAAAGACATAAAAGGACTTGGTTACCTTGTATTAATTTTTATTAAAAAGGCTATAAACCAGCACTGATACCAGTATACTGCCAAGGGTTGAAATATGTAGAAAAGCTGCATTTCAAATAATACACATTTTTTACACAATTTTCCCAAATGCCGATTTCATCTTATCTTGTTAAGCTACAAATACAAGTAAAATATAAAAGGCCACAATAGAGAAAACTGGGTGAAGTATGTAAAACCTGCTATGTTTACAACATGTGAGTTAAAATTCTAATCATTTTCTGCCACCTTATGCAAACTTAAACTATCTTGTAACAAAAGGTATACACAAGAAGTCAAGCTATTTAATATCAATAATGCACTTAACATTTCTTTTCCAGCTATCATCTAGAAAACAGGTAGCTATCTCAAAGTACAGGCTGACTAGGGGGCCTGGGGCCATCAACTCTTGTTAACCATAAATTACCATTTAGCCACTGGCACCCACTTCAGGTGTGTTCTTTCCTTCAAATTTTATACTAAGAGGGAAAAGCAGACGTGTTGTCTGAAACAGCTTTTTGTTACAACAATGTTGGTGGCTTCACTGCTTACGACCTGTCTACAGTGCATATGACAACTGCCTTTTAATTTTCCCCCTTGCTTGCCTCACAAAGGGCCTATTGACATAGTTCAAAATAAATCACACTAACTAGGAGGCTTGTTTCCTGCACTGCAAGATCATATATATTTTGTTTTACTTCTGTTAGTCCAGTCGGTAATAGCCTACTTTCTACTTAATAGCATACTAATTTCCTTTTTAGTTATTATATAACAGCTGTTTGGTTTTGCACAAGTCCCTCTCAGAACTATTGTAACAAATGTAATTTCAATGATAGTGGCAGGCAAACAGGCTGAGTTCTGGAACTTACTGCCTTACCCCTTTGAAAATCTGTATCTAAAAATCTGTATCTAAAAGATGATATGCTGATTTTTAAAATTGCTTATGAGGCAAGAAGTAAAAACGTGTGGTAGGTACATAGATACACTCTTAGAAATAACCATGTTCCTTCAGCTAGACATAGAATTGCTGTGCTATACCTACATAGTGTCTTTTATGCCCTAAGGATGCTGAGTTAAATTTGTTTCAGGTTGCATTCACTCAACACTTAATGAGTATGTAGTGTTTACATAGCATTCTTTCACTTGGAAACCTATCTCAGAAAGCCTTCATTAGATAAAACGCTCTCTACTGAAAGAACTGTTAGTTTTCTGTGGGCAATGCTACATGGGAAAATCCAGTCCAAAAGCTATTTAACGTATTTCTGGGTAATTCTCAGATAATTACTGAGCAGCTTCAATGACAATCCCTCAAAGTATTCAATACTGGTGAATTTGTCTAAATTGTGGTTTCCTGAAGATCGTTTCACAAATCCACCCTACTTGTCTGTTTTTGGAGGGCAGTGATACACCTTTTCATTTAGTTTTTATCAAAGTAATGCATGTACATACTTTAAGGTGTCAAACAGTACTTCCAAATTTATAAAGAAAAATTATGGAAATACCCGCTCTTGATTTCCACTTCCCCAAAGCACTCATCAAATCTTTTGGCTGTTTCTTCTAACATTTACTTCTTTATTTCTAAATAACATCCTTATACTACTCTACTTTTTTTTTTTTTTTTTTTTTTTTTTTTTTGAGACAGAGTCTCGCTTTGTCGGCCAGGCTGGAGTGCAGTGGCACAATCTCAGCTCACTGCAACCTCTGCCCCCTGGGTTCAAGCAATTCTCCTGTCTCGGCCTCCTGAGTAGCTGGGACTACAGGCACACACCACCACGCCTGGCTAATTTTGGTATTTTTAGTAGAGATGGGGTTTCAACATATTGGTCAGGCTGGTCTTGAACTCCTGACCTCAGGTGATCCACCCACCTCCGCCTCCCAAAGTGCTGGGATCACAGGCGTGAGCCACTGCGCCTAGCTGGCTTCAGATATTTTCCTAGGGTTAATAATGGCTTTGTTTTTTCTTTTCCTTTTCTTCCTTATTATCCACCATTAATTTAGCTAACTACAACAAAAGTATAAATCTGAGTTTAATACACTCGGTTACAACTCATCCATGAAGTCTGTTCCCCACTCTCCTTGCAAAACTCTTTCTTTGTCCTGGTCCAATATGAACTGGTAACTCTCAAAACTGCTGTTCAATAGTCATTCTGGGATTGTCCTTTGTCATTATCCTAATAATCCTCTTTGTCCTCTTTATCTTTTCCTGAGTTGGAACTCATTTTCTGAATCTCACATTGTTCTTCCATTTACTATCTCATTTAGTGAAGTATATACATCCTCCAGCAGAAGTGGAAAAGGGTGGGAATTCTGAGTTAATACATGATGGATAGTTTGATAGGTTACAGAATCTTCTAGGTTAGTAATCATTTTCCCTAGAGTTTTCAAGGCATTGCTTCACTGCTCCAACTATTGTTGATGACACTCTGTAACCCCAGTCCTCTATGTGGTCTGTTTTTACTCTCTCTCTCGTCATCCTCAGACTTCTAGAACTTTATGAAGTACCTGGTATAATTATTTTTTCATTTACTAGGGTATTATATTATTTCTTCATATCTGGACACCTGTGCTCTACTATTACAGAAAAATTCCATTTGTATTACTTTTTAAAAAATAAATTTTTGCATTTTTCCTTTCTGCAATTTTATTATTTGATATTGAATCACTTAAATGAATATCCTATCATCTCTTTGACTTTAAGTACTACTTTCTGAGACTTATGAGCTTATCTTCTACTCCTGTTGAATTTTCATATTTTTGCTGTAATATTTTTAACTTCTAAAAGCTTTTTCTTAAATCATTGATAAAACATCCCTTCTTTCAGGCTTTGAAGATATTAAATTTTTTAAAGTTATTCCCTATTTTCCAGCAATGGGTCTGTCCCATCAGGTTCCTTTTGTATCTGTTTTCATCTTTATTATATTGATTTCCCTCAAATATCTGGAGATCCTTGATTGTTGGTGGGACACTAAAATATTGATTGAAAATTATGTAGATGGGTGGTCAGAGCCTTTCAGCTGTTTCACTGTAGGGTGATCAAGCAGACATCTGGTTATTTCATTGGGAGACTCTCAAATGACATTATCTTTAAGTCTTTTCTTTTGGGCAAGTCAGTTTTCCAAAAGATGCCCCTTATCTCCTACTTTGGAAAATAACAATAATAAAGATTGCCAGTGCTTTGAAAAATGATCTTGGGTAGAGGACTAGAAGCCTCATCATTTGACTTAATTTCCCTCTCTGTTGTTTCCTGTACCATCATTTATGCTAAAGTTTAAATCTGGTTCAAATACTCATTTTAGAGAGTAAAAATCTCCAGTCTTTCATTGCATAGTCCCCTTGTTCTACCCTGTTCAGCCAGGAATCTTCAGGATCTAAAAATTTTTAATCAATTCTGTTTTCTGCAACCACCCCATATCTCTGCCTTCACAGATAATGGAGGCCTTCAAACTCAACTTTCTAAGGTTCAATGGTATGTGAACTGTCTTGAGATTCTTAACTCCATTCTCCTCGTGAAATGTCTATGTATCAGCTTTCTGCTAAGACAATTTACCATCCCCCTCATACCATTTTACTATTTTGTGGACACTTATGTGCTATCCCCTCCTCTCCAGCTTTCTTGTCTTTGTGGCTTAAACTTTGTGGCTTAAAACTTTTCTTTCCAGCCAGGCGCGGCGGCTCACGCCTGTAATCCCGGCATTCTGGGAGGCCGAGGTTGGTGGATCACCTGAGGTCAGGAGTTCGAGACCAGCCTGGCCAACATGGTGAAACCCTGCTCTACTAAAAATATCAAAATTAGCCAGGCATGGTGGCGGGCACCTATAATCCCAGCTACTCAGGAGACTGAGGCAAGAGAATCGCTTGAACCCGGGAGGCGGAGGTTGCAGTGAGTCAAGATGGCGCCACAGCACTCCAGCCTGGGTGACAAGAGCGATACCCCATCTCAAAAAAAAAAAAAAAAAAAAACACCCACACTTTTCTTTCATTCCTTTATTGTCATTTTAGTAGAGATTTGGGATCAGAGGGATCAGAGCATTAAACAAGTACTCAATCTGCTATGCTTAACTAGAAGTTTGTTTCATTTATTTTAATTCAGCATATCCCCAAACATGTTTCATGAAACACTAATCCCAAAGGATGTTTCATTAAAACATCCTTTTGTACAATATAAACAAGTATAATAAAGGCTCAGAGCTTAGAACCCAGTACTTGGCAGGCATCCAATTAAAGTTTGATTAATTGATTCCAAAGTTTAATAAAGACATACTTAGATGGATCTAGTATGTACTTAAAGAAGTACTACATTAAGAAATGCCTGAAAGGGAGATCCTTCTGTAAACTATATCAATTATAAACTACTATCCCAAACCAAAGATTAATGTTCATTCCAAGAAACAAAGTGAATATAAAGGAGATTAAAAACAAAAAGGTATAATTCAGTTATCTAGTATGACAGAAGAAAGTGATATTTCCTCAACAAATTTGCTAATAGGTTTGCTGTCTAACCTTTCACAATACCTCTAGTGTGGCAACATCATCTTCATTATATGAGAAAACTAGACAGTTTATATAATTTTACTAAAGTCACAGGTGTTTTAATGGTAAAAAACTGTACAAAACTCAAGGGGCTTGACTTCCAGTAAAACCATCTATTAGACCTGCTGAAGTTTTAACTAATATACTATATTTATAGGCTATAATAATTTCTAATCAAGATATAAGAATTCACAACTTCATAAGCTCTACTCATTAGTTTGATTACTGTATAACAAATGACTTCAGATAGAAAGTCACACACCTATGTTTAAAGAACAGTCTCATCCTGCTTCACAAAACTTGAAGAAATTAAAGAAGTTTGGCCAGGTGCAGTGGCTCACGCCTATAATCCGAGCACTTTTGGAGGCCGAGACCAGCAGATCATCTGAGGTCAGGAGTTAGACTAGCCTGACCAACATGGTGAAACCCCATCTCTACTAAAAATACAAAAGTAGCTGGGCATGGTGGTGCATGCCTGTAATCCAAGATACTTGGGAGGCTGAGACAGAAGAATTGTCTGAACTCAGGGGCAGAGGTTGCAATGAGCCAATATCATGCCATTGCACTCCAGCCTGGGCAACAAGACCAAAACTCCATCTCAAAAAATATATGTAAATAAATAAGAAACCAAAAAAAGAAGCTAGGCTAAGCAGAGTTGCTTCTAAAATCTAACCAATCAATCCTAGATAAAGAGACAGACAATAGTTTCTCAAGTAGTTCTTTTATTAAAAGAAATTTAAATTATCCTTAGGCTATATCATGGTTTCTGTTCAGTGTAACTGGGCAAACAAAGATGTATTCAATTTGCACAATCCCTCACTAACTCTACCTTCACCTTGACTTTGTCTCTTGGTTCCTTGCTTAGTCATCAAATGTCAACATTTAAGGATACAAGTTGTCTTTTCTGTTGCATGACAGGCTCATTTCTGCCCCTAAACTTTGCAATAATTCCAAGTTACACTTACAGGTTCTCTTGGTCTTCTAATTAGTCCATTTGTTAATAAATACTGTCTAAGAAACCTTATAAGAAATGTGAAAATTAAAAGAAAAATTTAAAACAAAAAAAATGTCCAAATTAAAGGCGAAAACTCTTAAAGGTTCTAATCTTACAGCTATGATTTATGACCTTTAGCCTGAAGGAACAAAAAATTACAGTTAACTGGTAAGTGGCAAGCAGACATTCTGTTATCAAAATCAAAGAGAGCTAATTTTACATTAAAAATTATTTTTGAGCTTGAAAGTACATCCAAACAAGATCCATCAGAATGCCAATAATTTAAGTTACAAAGGTTGCAGACAACCATAAAGTGAGAGGCTTAATTAAGGTCGGTAACACTAACAATATCATGCTTTAGTATTATTTTGTAGTAGAAAGTGGCATTGGATATGGAGTCAGAAGACTGGATCAAATTCTGGTGGCTCCAATTATTAGCAATGTGATCTTGCACAAGACATTTAGCCTTTTAAAAAAGACTTTACAAAATGCTGTCAATACGCAATCTCAGAAGACAGAGTTAGTTTATTAACCTCCTCTTTTGACATCTTTAGAAACTTTCTAACAGATACTTGGCTTCCCATCCTTTTGGAATACTTTAACCAGGTTAGTTTTTCTACAACAGTTTCACCGCATTGTATCTCAATGAAAAAAACTTTTGTGTCTACCTGCATAGCAATCTTCCTTTTCAGTCTCATTTCCTTTTATTTATTTATTTTTTGAGAAAGGGTCTTACTCTGGCACCCACACCGGAGTGCGGTGGCATAATCATGACTCACCTGAAGCCTCAACTTCCCCAGGCTCAGGTGGTCCTCCCACCTCAGCCTCCCAAGTAGCTGGGACTACAGGTGTGTATCACCACACTTGGCTAATTTTTGTATTTTTTGTAGAGGTGAGTTTCACCATGTTGCCTCAGTCTTATTTCTGATCATCATAATCTTAAACATTCTGCCTGAACTCAAGAGTGAGAAAAGAAATGACAACTGGAAGAAACCATCAATTTAACTGAGGAGTCAAGCATAAATAAACATATATATCAACAAAAACTGTTCATTAAAATAACATGAAGATGAATAGATCTTATTTGTACATGAAATGTAAACATCCAATTTCTTCAGAGCATCTCTATGGTCGTAGACACCTTACTTATCGAAAAACGAATTTGCCCCTCATCTTTACTGAGGTACAATTGACAAAAATTGTATATATTTAAGGTATACTACTTAATGTTCTGATGTATGTACACATTGTGAAAATAATCACAAAAACTAAACATATGCATCCCCTCACAGTTACCATTCTCCCTTTTTCTTGTAGTGAGAACACAAGATCTACTGGGTCGGCGAATTTCAAGTGTACAATACACCACTGTTAATTATATCCACATTGCTGTACATCTATACATTAAATATCCAGAATTTATTCATCTTGCATAACTGAACCTCTGAATCCCTTGACAAACATCTCCCTATAAATCACCACCATTCTACTTCCAAAAGATAATTCTTCATTATACCCTCCCAGACGTTCTCCCACCAGCCTTGCCCATCTCAGTAGCTGGCAACTCCTATTTTACCAGTTCCTTAGGTCAAGACCTTGTAAGTCAACCCTGACTTCCTTCTTTCTTGTAGCCTATATCCAATCCATCAATGAATCCTGTTAGCTTCATCTTTCAAGTACGATGTAGTTGACCCTCGAACAACATGTGTTTGAACTCCAAGGGTCTGCTTATTCATGAATGTTTTTCAGTAAAAGTTACACTGAGTGTGCTTGCCTCTTCTGCCTCCCCTTCCACCTTTTCTGCCATTGCCATCCAAGACAGCAAGATCAACCCCTTCTCTTCCTTAGCCCACTCAATGTGAAGACAACAAGGATAAAGACCTTTATGATGATCCACTTCCGCTCAATGAACAGTAAATATATTTTCTCCTCCTTATGATTTCTTAAAAACATTCTTTCACTAGCTTACTTTATTGTAAGAATACTGTATATAATACACGTAACATATAAAATGTGTTTATCAACAGTTTATGTTTTATCTGTAAGGTTTCCAGTCAACAGTAGGCTATTAGTCAAGTTCTGAGGGAGTCAAAAGTTATACACTGATTTTTGACCTAACTCTTGTGTTGTTCAAAGATCAATGGTACATGCAGAATTGAACCACTTCTCATCCACTAATATCTTCCTGGCCCAAGCCACTATAATTTGTGGCCTTCACAGCCAGAGTAATCCTTTAAAAATGTACCAGATCATATTACTCCTGAAAACACTCCCTAGCTCACACTGGCCCTAAATGATCTCCCCTTATGTTTTACTGTTTCTCCTCCATCGACCTAATTCAGTCATTCTAGCCACAATAACCTCCTTGCTATTCTTTGGAGACATTCCAAGAATATTCCTGTCTCAGGCTTTTACACTTGCTGTTCCCTTGCCCCGAACAATCTTCCCTGAGATATCTTCATGGCTTAAATTCTTACTTCTTGAAGGTCACTGCTCAAATATATCTTTATTCAAGAGGGTTTCCCTAACACTTTAAATAAACGGTCATCTCCACAATGTCATCACCCTTTAACCTTTTACCCAGCTTTATTCTCTTTAAAGCATTTATTACCACCTGTTTTATATATATTTATATTTTTGTTTGTCTATGAGATCTCATTGGCAAGCACTCTGTTGTTTTTGTTCACTACTATACCCCTAAGAGTCACTGTGCTCAGTACAGTTAGGTATTTGTTGAATGTATGAGTGATCTCAATTCCCTTTTGCTTCTCCGAGTATGAACATCCAATACTGAGTATGTACTGAATATGAATCTAGAATTTAAACCTGAACAATTTTCATCAAATGTAATACCTAAATATAAGCTACTTCATCCAATAAATAATCTATTTCAATACAGGAAGAAAAACTGACCATGTTAGACTTATCAAATTTCCCCAGTAAAAAGTAACATCATAGCAAAAGTATTAATAACTAATTGGATAATCAATGAGTACAGTGGTCCCCCCTTATTCACGGTTTCTCTTTCTGCAGTTTCAGTTACCTGTGGTCAACTGCAGCCCAAAAATATTAAATGGAAAATTCCAGATATAAACAATTTCTAAGTTTTAAATTGTACACCATCCTGAATAACATGATGAAATCTTGTGTCACTCTACCTTCATCACAAGAAGAGTAAGTACAGTAAGATATTTTGAGAGAGAGCCCACATTCACCTTTTATTACAGTATATTGTTATAATTGTTCTATATTATTATTCATTATTGTTAATCTTTCCACCACCTAATTTATAAATAAAACTTTATCATGGGAATGTACATATAGGAAAAAACATAATATACACAGAGTTAGGTACTATCTGTAGTTTCAGGCATCAACTTGGAACATACCACCCATGGACAAGGGGTAACTACTATACCCAGTTCCCTTCAAATCAGTCCAGGTTGGTCAGTGAAGACATTTGCTCATAATTACCTCAGCATCAGCACTCTTGTATTATCCACTCAAAGTATAATCAGTATTTCTGCCTATCCTAAACCAAACAAATGACTACAGGCATCTTAAGTAGATACAGCATTGAGTTACAGGCCTTAGACAATGTTAACCTTCTGGCAGAAATGGTTTTTTTCCTCATTATCATTTTAAAATAGCTATCCAATCTAATATTCCACATTCTAAACAGTAAAACAAAATCTCAAATCAGAATTAATCATAGATGCTTATAAATGACCTTTACTATGTTGAAGCATATGGAATTTAAGATTTTCCTATATTTCACCTTCTAAAAATGAGCCCAGGCAAGAGATACACACTTTAAGAAAATTACAGTGGGCAGTGGTCTTAAAAATTAGACTAGCATAATTTAGTGGGCCAAATTATCTAGAGAAAATCTGTAACATCATTTAATCTTCCTCAGCAGCAAATTTTATATTGGGTCTTAGAACTGGCAAGCGAATGCTATTCATAAAAAAAGAATGCTAATCTACAACAATGACATAGAAAAGCAAAGACTGTTTTCATATCTAAAGCTGACAAAAGAAAAATGCCTTTTCAACAACCACAAAAGTCCAGAGATCAAAACAACTTTCGTTTCAATTTCACTTTAATAGTAAAATTTCAAAGGTAGAACGTTTGTTAATCTATAAATCTAACCTGAGGGATCATATTAATTCTAATCAAAAACAAAACCAACAAAAAACCAACAAAACTTGGTATTCATAATGCATAAAAAATGAAGTTATTCACTTTTTAAAACAATTCTTTCACAGCTCACTAATTCACTAGTTCTAGCTGTAAGCGGAAATTCACTGTGACTTAGTCTGGAAAATAAATGCCCACCTCCTTGCTTACAAACAGACCACAGTTAGATGTTCTCTGGGACAGAATAAACAGCCTGAATCCCCAAGGAGGAGTCACAAAGAACTATGAATGTTGTCATTTTTATGCAGGCTCTGGTGCAAAGCCTTCCCGTATATTAGAAAATCATGTACCAGACAAAAACAGAAGACAGGAATATTTAACTGCTCATGTAGATAAACATGTTAGAGATGCTTTATTTTTAAGTTTCAAATTAGAAGTAAGGCTAGAGGCCAAACTACAATTTCCTTCGGGAACTGCGAATTACTTTCTTGCTGTCACAGTCTTCCTTTGCTACTGCTTACAGTTACTGGCCCACAAGGTATTTAATCTCATCTCCCCTACGGACTTCTGCACTAATGGGTGGAATAAGGCCACAATATGAGCTGGTCAACACCAAAAAATTGTGAAACACTCTTTTCTCCCAACACACACACACACACACACACACACACACACACACACACACACACCCCTACCTTTTAAGAGGAGCAAGAAGAAGAAAAGGGCAGAAAACAGTATAAATGGCTCCATGAAAACAAAATTTATGTAGGATTTAACACAATGTACAGACCTGAGGACTATTTTCCAGCCCAAGGTGTTACTGATGAGAACTCTGGCACAACCATTAAATTAAAAAACAACAAAAAAGGTAGAATACACAGGCAAAAAGTCACTTACTATGTATCAACTTCAAATCACAAACTTTTGCACTTAATAGATCTTCTCTTATGATGGCTTTTCTTCTGTAAACATTAATAAAGACAGGAAAGAATTAAGAAAAAAAATTGTCATTTTGCCCACTTATTTTCAACTCATTCTCCTCCATCAAAACGAAATCTATTATGCACTGATTTTAGTAATTATGCTGAAATCTGGTAAATGGTTTAAGGATATTCTCACAGACTCCCATGAGATATTAGAATGTCAAGTTAGGTTTCAATAACTGTTGAGTTGTATTATCTCAGTCTTTTTTTTTTTGGAGACCAGATTTTGCTGACACCAGGCTGGACTGGTGTGGTGCAATCACGGCTCACTGCACTCTTGACCTCCTGGGCGGAAGCAATCCTCCCAGCTCAGCCTCCTGAGTAGCTGGGACTACAGGCATGCACCACCTTGTCAAGTTAATTTTTTCTATTTTTGCAGAGAGTTTCCCTTTGTTCCTGAGGCTATTCTTGAACTCCTGGGCTCAAGTGATCCTCCCGCCTTGGCCTCCCTAAGTGCTGGGCTTACAGGTGTAAGCTACCATGCCTTGCTAGTATATTTTTTATTCTTTTTTTTTTTTTTTTTTTTACTAGACATGAGGTCTCACTACGTTGCCCAGGCTGGTCTCAAATCCCTCATTTCAAGCGATTCTCCCGCCTCAGCCTCCCAAAGTGCTGGGATTACAGGCATGAGCCACCACGTCTAGCCTCATCTCGGTCTTTAAACAATAATCTTATTGGCTGATCATGACTGACTGGCTACTGAGCCATGCAGAGTAGAGGTAAGCAGATATTACATTTTTTAAAAAGACCATTAGGAAATTTTAGCAAAGAAAGCATAATTAGTTCCACTCCTCACTTAGTTACCATTCTCTACAATGACTTAAAATGGAGGTTCACTACCAAGAAACAAAATACCACTGTAGTGCCTTCTTTGGAACTGGTAAAAAGTATCAGAAAGAGAGAGGTCCCAGGGTTTTATTGCTTTGGAAGGGAGAGGAAAATTGAATGGAGTTTGTCTGCATGTTGGAAGACCAAGCATCCAGTAAACAGAAGACTGAATGACAGGACTACTAAAAACATCCAAGACTCCAAAAGAGTATAATGTAAATATCCAACAGCTGACAGAGATTTTCCACCTTGGGAAAAATTGTTAAGCTAAGCCTTGGTGGGCAAAGGCAAATTATTAATGTTGCAGCTGTTATTTCCTTATGACGAATCTCTGAGAAAAAGCAGTTAAATATGGGGACGACTTTTGCTATGTTAGACTAAAATAAGAACTGTGAGCCTTATAGGTCATTTTGTGATGACCACTACACTCTTGGTAAGAGCCAAGAGAATTGGGTAATTTTGAGGGAGCAAACAAACAAACAAAATGCACATCTATGATATTGTCACAGCCAGTGATATGAGCTGTACCAAGAATTAAAGTATTTCTACCAAAAGGCATTTCTTCACTACGCCTGGGAAAAGTGTACTAATACAAGAACCAAAGCTGATAAGTATTTTTCAGAAATAATTATAAAATTTGGTCTAATGCAGTTACTAACTTTGGGGCTCATGGGTAAACTCTTGGAGTGGGTATTCCGTGAATACCCTGAAATCATATACAAAGTTTTACGTCTGTAAACGTGTATTCTTCTAGCAGAAGGGATCTGAATCATTCTTCACATTCTTAAAGAATACCATAACTACCCAAAAGTTAACATCTAAGGAGCTACAGTGTTATAAATTAGTCATAGGTTCAATAAACCTCAGTGACTATTGCCAACTGTTTTAGGAACTAAATAAACTTACTCTTTTAAGAAATTAGTATTCTGATGAAAAGTACTAATAAATCATATATTTAATTATGAGTGTGACAACATATTGACTTAAAAATTCAACTTTTGGACAGCTCTATATACATTTCGAATCAAAATGAGCTTATGTTTCAAATGTATTAGAACAAGTTATTTTAAGCATTAATTTCCAGTGTACTACTCATATTCAATTTAGTTCAAAAATGTGTTAAACACCTATTAAACTCAAGTACTCAACACTGCCTTTCTAGGCATTTATGTTAAAACAGGCAATGGTTTTAATAGCAGCCAGAAAAAAAAAAACATATATATATACAAATGTTTTAACATAAACACTTGTTATAGTAGATAGCAAGTGCCTGCTGCAACACAGGAAAGCAATATGTGAAGGTTAATAAGCAGTTTAAATTATAATTGATGAAGAATGTTGTGCTATACCATTAGGTAGTCCCTACTTTTTGTCCATAAATAACTTGGTCAGTGCTATTTACAGTGTGGTATGAGCACCAATGCTTATCTATTAGGTGTTTAATATTGGTATGTGATTAAGTACAATAATGAGGGTAAGCATTCAGAATTTTGGTTTGTTTTTGAGACAGAGTCTTGCTCTGTTGCTCAGGCTGGAGTGTACTGGTGTGATCATAGCTCACTGCAGCCTCAGATTCCTGGGTTCAAGATATCCCCCTGCCTCAATTTCCTGAGTAGCTGGGACTGCAGTCATGTGTCACCATGCCCAGCTAATCTGTAAATTTTTAGTAGAGACAGGGTCTCATTATGTTGCCTAGGCTGGTCTTGAACTCCTGAGCTCAAGTGATCCTCCCACTTCAGCCTCCCAAAGTGCTGGCCTTACAGGTGCGAGCCACCACACCTGGCCAGCATTCAGAAATTAGACATTGCTGAACATTTTATTTTACAAAAGGTTTGGTCTAAAACAGATTCTGAAATAAACCTAAAAGAACAAATTCTTTTAATTATTTTTATTTTGTGTTATTTTTTAGTAGAGACAGAGGAGGAGAGGACGGTCCTCACTATGTTCCCCAGGCTGGTACCAAACTCCTGGTTTCATGTGATCCTCTCACCTTAGCCTCCCAAAGCACTGGGATTACAGGAGTGAGCCACTATGCCCAGCCAGAACCAGTTCTTCACCAAAAACCAAGTATAGCTGAAATTAGATTCTCAGATTTCAGCTAGTCCCTCCTTAAATTATCAAGGGTGTGCTTTTGAATAAATGATTAAACACATTTAAACCCCATTTCATTTTTTTTAAATACCCTTTTGGTACTAGTTAACTTCAGTTCCACTCGTTTGCATTCCACTTCTAAAGTTAATCACTAACCTTATACAGCTTTTAGAATTTTCATGACAGGAGAACTGTTTCTCAAGTGAGTTTTCATTTTTCCTGTTTTTTGTTTCTCTCAGCTGTTTTTTTACTTGAACCTATGAGAAAAGCAAACTTAATTTAGAGCAACAATCTAGCATTAGAAATAACTTTTTAATTCTTCCTTGAAATGATTAAAATTACAGGAACAAAATTGTCTGATTAAAAAGTGTAGTCCAAATACATATGCTTATTCATTCAAGCATGCTAAACCATAAGCTTAGCGAGTGTGCTTAGCTCTGGGGAAACAAAATAGTGAGAGCTAAGAATAAACAGATTAAGTGCTTATAACAGAGATATGAACACAGATTTGTATCTACATATAGGACTCAGAAGTTAACTGAGGATGTCACAGAAGACTTTAATGAGTAAATGATTTATGAGTTCGTCTTAAAGGATAGTTAGGAATTGGTCTAAGAAAAAAATATTCTAGATGGAGGAAAGAACAGAGTTGTAAGGAATAGTGAGAAGCCAATGTAGACAGGGAAAAAGAGAGTAGCTAGATATGAAATTGGTGAAATGTGTTAGGACTCAACTGTAAAGGTTCTTGAATAAGAAAATAATTCTACAGGCATCAGAGTGGACTTTTTAAAGAAAGTAAATGCGATGATCAAATTTGTTTTTAGGAAAATAACTTTGGTGTGATATGGAGAATCAACCAATTAAGGAGAGACTATAAAAACCAGGAAATCAAAAAGCTCTTAAGATAGACTAGATCTATGCTGTGCAAGACAACAGTCAATAGCCACATATGGCTACTCAGTGCTTGAAATGTGGCTCATCTAAATTGGAATGTGCTGCAAGTATAAAATAGACACAAGATTTCAAAGACTTAGTATAATTTTTTAAAAGAATGTAAAATCTCTCAATAACAATAATTTTAAAATATTGCATGTTGGGCTAATACATTAGATAAAAAATAAAATATATCACTCAATTTATTTCATTTGTTTTTTTTTTTTTATTTTTTTAGGATGCCTACTTAAAAGTTTAGTTATTTAGTGGTTTATAGTATACTTCTATTGGACAGCACTAGTTAGATGACAGAATAGGGGTCTACAAAGAGGGAACAATGGAGGGATAAAGAAGAAACATATTGAAGACATTGAGCAGAAAAAAACAGATGAGGGAGTGAAAACTGGAAAAGTCCCAGATATTTCTGATCTTGGTGACTGGGGTTGTGATTCCATTAACAATTGGGGCTGGGGAAAGGGGTAGGGAATGTGATTAATTTGGAGTTTGTTAATGTTAGATTTTCTTGGTATTCCAGAAGGAGACGCACAAGTGGCTGTAAATACAGGTCTGGCTCTCAGTAAAGAAGTCTAGGATAGTGACAGAATTGTAGAAGCATCCAAATATAGGTAGTACTTAAAGCTACTGAAGTATAATAGCTGAGAAGACTTAGAAAGAAAGTATACTGAGAGAATTTAAATGAAGATCCTATGAGCTCTAATGATTAAGAAAAGGAACAGGAGCGTAAGGATATGACAAAGAAGATTGTGAAAGGATGGAGAAGTAAAACAATCATTCATACATACATACATATATACATAACCACAAGAGAAGGATGTTTTACAAGCCGAGGAAGTAAAGGGTAGTCAGCAGCACTATACGCAGAAAACAAACCATGGAATGTGGAAGTCTGAGTCTGGACCTTGGTGAGGGTAGTGTTTGTAAAATAAGATAATAGAGGTAAATGTTCTATGGGAACTGAAAAGTGAGTAAGAATTGAGAGGAGGGAGTTGTCTCATTCAAGAAGTTCAGTTGCAAAGGGAAAAAGATAATGAAGTGAAGATTTGAAAGAAGTAAAGGTCTAGGGAAGGCATTTAAGAGAATGTGGAAGATATCTCATGTGCCAAGAAATACCTTTTAAGTTGAACAAAATTAAATTAGCACTGTACCAAACTTTTAAGTAAAATACAAACTCTATCAAATAAACAAAATTTTATTCTAAGCAAGAAAACATAACTTCGTAGAAAAATATATTTGGAATCTAGTTCACACTAATGTATCTTTTGCAACGTAATTATACACACACACACATACATAGGGTTTGGAAAAATGGAGAATACGTCTTCAGGAAAAGCCACACTTACTATATTACACTTCTATAATGTTTTATCTTTTTTCCGAGATATAAACTAATTTGCATTGATAGCAAAGTTATACAATTACAATAAGCAAACCATTTTATTTGAATTGCAGTCCTGTTTGTACCTTGCTTCAAGATTCATCTGGTAAAACTATATCAAAACAAATTATAAGAACTACACTAAGACAAATAATAGTTGTACGTTGCTTCCATCTCCTTTCCTACTTACATAGACAGTAACCAAGTGGACATAGACTAACAGTGCTACCTAAAAACGGTTTGTTTCTCCTATTAATGGCATCACTTACGTTTATATTGAGTACTCTCACTTTTAGCTATTTTTCATTCATGACTTGGTAGTGATACATCAAGAAATCTTTCTCACATACTTAACTCTTCTCCTTTTTTCTTCTCTTACTCACCTCAGACATGTTTTTTTGCTTTTTTTCAGGTAAGCAAAAAATTAACTTAAATACAAATCATCATAATCATGGCTCACAATAGTAACATTAAGGAGGCAAGCAGAATTTAATTTTACTGGCTAATTTCAAAATTACGTTTTTCAGGAAAACACAGTTTTCAGGTACTTTGGACTTAAGGTTTTGTGGGAGTTGGCCTTATTTCAAACTTTTTTCCAATGGAAAACATGTATTCAAAGTGCTATCCAATTAAATTGTTTGAAATATGGGAAGTCCTCACATTCAAGATATTCTAAAATGTTAAGTATTTTATAATTAAGCCTTAGTATGAAATGTCCTTTAGATTATCAGAGATCTAATACATTTTGTGGTATATTACAAGGTGATCATTATGGATATGCCCTCTTTAGGGGGCAAATGAGTAAAAGGTTCAGAATTTAAGTATCCTAGTTGAAAGGTATAAATTTATCATGCTAAGGAGGATTAAAATAACATATTAAACCTTAAGTTGAACAATTTTCAAATATACACAAACTGGAAATCAAAGTCAAACAGCTTCAATTAATTTTTACATAATTCATGTTGCAGAATAAAAAGACTTACCTTAACATAACCTTCCAATGCACTGAATTTAAACACTGCCTGAAAAGGTTTACGGTCAATAGGACATGAAGCCAGTGTCTGAAAAGTGATTAACAAATTATATCTTTACAAATGTTTCTTTAGATCAAAATTATAAATACAATTATAAATTTTCCATAATAAAGAAAAATTCGTCTCTATCTTCCAAAGAAAAAAAATATTTTATACTTTAAATTTGTTTCATTCAAACATTTACTGAATACCTCCTGTATGCTAGATAATTGGAATACAATGATGAACGAGACAATCTGTTATTAAAATCCCATTAAGATATGCTGCCCAGTTGAGAATTACTAATAGTGAAAGACGAGTTGGGCTGACAGCAGCAGTTCTGTGATATAAAGCTGGCTGTTATGATAAACTTGGGCCACTCCAAACGGCTCCGAAAAGTCCCTCACAAATTTTAATATTCTATGACTTAATATTTTACCACCCAAACTAGTTACATTAAATAGGCAGTTGTGCCAGCAAAAAAAAATATTTAAAAGATATGAAGAAAATGAAGTACTCTTCCACCCCTCCCTCAGTCATATAACCTTTTGTGGATATCCATTGCATATGCATATATGTGTATATTTTTAATATATAAACTTAAGATTGATTCACATTAGTAATTCAGAGCTGCCTTATCCTTAACAGCATAATATGAATGAGTTTTTTAGTTTACATTTCCTTTTATAGGAGTAAGGTTGAGCATATTTTCCTATTTTTAAGGACTATTCAAAGTTCCTTTTCTTTAAGCTGTCTATTCAAGTTCTTTGCTTAGGCTTTTATTAAGTTGCTACTCTTTTTCAAATTGAGTTGTAGGTGCTCTTTATTAAGAAAATAGCTCCTTAAATCATTCTATGATTGTAAGTCAACATTATTATCCTGCTTTATTTCCTGTCCTTTTAAAATTCCTGTGCATCAACTATAAGAGTTTCTTCGATAAAACTATTAAATATTTGTATAAGAATGGGTTTACATTATTTAAAGTATTTAAAATGAAGTGTATTTTCTATTAGGGTAGGAGGGAAAACTGCAAAGAGAGTACCAAAAGGTGATATTATTAATACTTATGGTTACAAAAATAAAACAGAATTTTAACAATCTAATAGCAATAGTGTCAAACACCAAAGATAGTAATGGAATCTAGATATATTATTCCTATATAAAAAATGTCATCTTTGGCCGGGCGCGGTGGCTCAAGCCTGTAATCCCAGCACTTTGGGAGGCCAAGACGGGTGGATCACGAGGTCAGGAGATCGAGACCAGCCTGGCTAACACGGTGAAACCCCATCTCTACTAAAAAAATACAAAAAAAAAACTAGCCGGGCGAGGTGGCGGGCGCCTGTAGTCCCAGCTACTCGGGAGGCTGAGGCAGGTGAATGGCGTGAACCTGGGAGGCGGAGCTTGCAGTGAGCTGAGATCCAGCCACTGCACTCCAGCTTGGGCGACAGAGCGAGACTCCGTCTCAAAAAAAAAACCAAAAAGTCATCTTTGCCTTTCTGGGTTTTATCAAGACATGCTTACACAAGTAAAAGTAGAGCAGATTGTGTATGGTCCTTGATCATTTAATACATTTTCACAAAGCTCACAAGTCACTTTGGGAGCCGCCAAAATATGAGCTGAGTTACTATTTTCTTTCTCTTTTAAGTGGGCTTCAATGGGAAAACAGCTTTACCACGTCCGAATTAGGAAATGTGACCTTACTATATTAAATTGGTTCAGACTGGAAGAAGCCAGTTCAGCCTACTTTTAAGTACTATGGATTTAGGAGGCTATTAGTTTCCCTACAGAAAACTTGACCTTAAGAAGCTTTGCTTCAGCAACAAAGTAGTTCATATATTTTTAAATAATGCATTGTCTAATTCAAAGAACTTATCATAACTATTGTTATCTCGGTGGCATACACTGTATGAAATTTCTTAGATATTATATTAATGCTACATTTACGGTTTTCAAAAATATTTAAAAGTTAAAATCTGGCTGAGTATGGTGGTATATGCCTGCAATCCCAACACTTTGAGAGGCCAAGGCAGGAGTGTCCCTTGAGCACAGGAGTTCGAGGCTGCAGTGAGCCATGATCACACCACTGTACTGCAGCCTAGGCAACAGAGTGAGATCCCATCTCTGAAACACAGATAAATAAAATAAAAAGTGAAATATTTCTAGTACTTCCTATTTTTACAAAAGCTTCAAAATATATTTTTATTCTTAAAGGTAAATTTAGAGAAACATTAATAAAAAGGCTATACAGTAATAAATGAAAAAAATTTTTTTAAAAAACTAAGGTGTTAGGCTGTGAATTTACTGTACTACTTTCGTATCTTGTCTTTTGCGTAAACTTGAGCAAGTTACAGTCTCTCTGTGCCTCAGTAATCTTATTTGTGGAAATGAGAAAAAAAAAAACAACTTACCTCTAAGGTTTTTATGGGAATAAATAATTTCTAGAAGTGTGGCATATACTAAATATTATGTAAGGTCCTGGAATCAACTAATTTTAGTAACAAAAAAACTTGGTTAATTAACTAAAGACAACCACAATATGATACACGTGACACATGAGTTCTTAAGAATTTTTATTGGAATTTGCAAAGTTTATGACGTAGATGGAAATCCAAGTACTTTATTATTTTAGCTATTTTGATTTGTGACACTAAGATCCAAAGAAAGTCACGTGTTCAAGAAATTTATATCAGATGCATCAAATCTTTCAAAGACTCTCAAATCATACAATCTCATTTTTTCTTCACTACATTTCCTCTATTGACATTAGCTAAATTACATTCTTTCCAATTTTTTCTTTATTTTTTGAGACAGGGTCTCGCTCTGTCACCCAGGCTGGAGTGCAGTGGCACTATCATGGGTCACTGTAGCCTTTGCCTCCCAGACTGAGATCAGATGATCCTCTCATGTCAGCCTCCTGAGTAGCTGGGACTACAAGTGCATGCCACCATACCCAGCTAATTTTTGTATTTTTCATAGAGATGGGGTTTTACCACGTTGCCCAGGGTGGTCTTGGACTCCTGGGCTCAAGCGATCAACCTGCCTTGGAGGGGTTAATGGCACGAGTCGCTGTGCCCAGCCTTCCTTTACAATTTTGAATTCTGACAGTTTTAATCCAAGCTGTTACTTTTTTTAAGATAGGGTTTCACTCTGTTGCCCACGTTGGAGGGCAGTCACCTGATCACAGCTTATTGCAGGCTTGAACTCCTGGGGCTCAAGCAATTCTTCCACTTTCACCTCCCACACCGTGCCTAGCCTTTTTAACTTTTTTCATAGAGACAGGGTCTCACTACGTTGCTCAGGCTCGACTTGAACTCCTGTGCTCAAATGATCCTCCCACCTCAGCCTCCCAAAGTGCTGGGCTTACACCACGCCTGTTCTGAGCCATTCCATATTTGTTTCAAAAAACAGAGTTCTGAGTAAGATTTCCCCCGCTTTTTTTTTCCCTTAAGCATAATTGCCTTGGATTTGTCTAAAGTTTCATTTTAAGAAAAGGTTCCACTGGTATTACAAAAACAAAAGGAAAAACAACAAAAAAAGTAGAAGTAACAGGAAAACTACTGCCATATATCATCACAGTCTATATAATTTCTTAAAGATAATTTAGTTAACATCAAAAAATAAGTTAATTTTCTTTGTGACACAGGCTCAGCCATCAGAATTTTTTTTTAGACAGGGTCTCACCCTCTCACCCAGGCTGTAGTGCCGCAGCATCATGGCTCACTGCAACCTCAACCTCCTAGGTTCAAGCAATGCCCTCACCTTAGTTTCCCATGTAGTTGGGACTACAGGCACACACCACCATGTCCAGCTAATTTTTTGTATTTTTTGTAGAGATCAGGTTTTGCCATGTTGCCCAGGCTGTTCTTGAACTCCCGAGCTCAAAGGCATTGGCCCACCTCAGCTTCCCAAAGTGTTCGGATTACAAACATGAGCCACCACACCCGGCCCTGACTGGCCTAATTTTAAGGAACTCCCAAGGATGCCTCACTCTCATATCCGGCAGATATCCATCCAGAAAGGTCTGGAAGATGTTTTTAGTTTTCAGAGTAAAATTTGTGATTAAATTTCCAAGTTGTGAGGTTTTAAAAGTTCACATTTTTAACTAATGCAGAGAAATTTTAACTAATACTCTATTTTTTAAAAGTTATTTTAATTTTGAAGAAAAGTATCTCAAATTTTGTTTCCTTTAATACAATAAAAATATCCTTCAATTATTTACCATTTTGATTCCTTATATACAACAACATATCCTTCAATGATTCACTTGTTTGAATTACTTTCATTTCAATAATTGTGAAAGTACCTAATTCAGTTTCATAACCAAGTAGTCTAATAACATCATTGGCTTTATGATACAGCTACAAAATTAATGGAATTTGCTCACTGCTTTACAGGGTAATGTGTATTAAACAGAGCATACGTTTTACTGTGAATGCTCTGTACTAAGGTTGTATCAGTTAAGGAGGCAATTTTGATAGAAAAAAAAAATCTTCCTAATGATTTCAGTAAAACACACCCTACTATTCTGAAGCATTGTAAACTCTCAGCTCAGACAAACCCACATTTAAATGTAAGAACAAGAAACCTTCCTTATTTGGGAATTCAGGATCCTCGATTTCTAATTTCTCGCTTCCTGCTGCTGCTCTATCCTCAATCACATAGGCTGCTTATAGATAGCTCCTCTTAGAGAGAGAGAAACAAGTGTTAAGATAAGTGCTTAAAGATTACATCTGAATACCTATGCTTATAGGTAGGTTTGCCTGTTTGTGGGAATCTCAAACATCTATCTATCTGCTAACAAAATAGAGCATATTATATAAAATTCTAGTTCAAAATCAAATAAAGATGACTTAAGAATGCATACCATTAGTGGCTAACGCTTATTTCAAAGCTATTTCCCAGGACCTATCTTTTTTCATTTATGGTTCCAAGACACTTCACCTGGACTTCCAAATTAATTGTTCACCTGCAGTCAGCCTACATGTTCCCTATCACATTTAACCAGTTATTTCAAGACAATCTTTGTCAATCCATATTAGTGAAACTGTGGTTCTTTATACCAGTATTCAAAAGTGTATCCCTAAAGGACAATGGCTGTCAGTGATAAAATTAACCCCCAGTAAGAATGCATTTCATCAAACTACTTAAAATCCTTTCATGTTCTCCAAGATAACAGTTGGGGAGAATTACATTTAATCTTAATTTCTTCTGACAATTAATAGCTAACACTTTATCTAGTGTAAAAACAAAAAACTCAGTAAACTACCCATATAAATCATTTTACATATTCTGACATTTAAAACTAGGCACAAAGAAATGCATGTTAATTTACCTTACTGGTAGACATAGTACTTGACACTCTTATAGATACATGCTTTATGTAATGGGTGTTCGCAAAGCAAAAATCCTCTTTGCTCTACTAAAAAATATCCCAAAGGATTAATTCACAGGGAGAAAATAGTGGTGGATCTGAAGAAATTAGCTACAAGTTCAAGTTCTTGTGGAGCTAGCAATCACTCCACCTCACACTAAGGATGAAGATGGAGAGAGCCCTGATCATCTAATGCACAGGTGTAATAAATTTAAAAAATGTATTTCATAATACTTTATAAATTATAAAGGACTAATGTTAGTGGTACTACACAGGTACATTTACATAACTGTCCACAGAGAGCTACATAACAGAGGAGTCTGAGTTAGTTCTGGCTAATTTTATTTAAATTAAAATTTGAGGAAAAACTGATTGAAAATTCTAGACAAAGCTTTACTGAATTATATTACTTAAAAGTAGTCTAACGACCAGAATGGACAAATGTCCACTTACTGCATAAAGAAACCTGCATATAAAACACATTTGCAGTCCAGATATAAGTTCTGGACTTAATGATAATCATAAGTTCAGACATAAGAACTCACATCTTGATTTTTTGGTATTATTAATTCAAAAATATAATTCTCATCTATGTTGAACATTGTTGTCTGACTTCTTCAAGGACTGAATGTCACCTTAATAAGACACTTCATTTCTAGTTTATGAGAGAAACCATGCCTTTGCCAACTGCCCAATTTTGATTTCATTAACCTTACTCATACTGAAGCTGTCAGCATTTGATACAAAATAGATGACTGAAGTAAATAAATTGAGGGAGAATACTTTGCTTATAATGGGAAACTAATCACATTTTTTAAAATAATACTTAAAAGATAAGGGAAATATTTTATATTATGTAAAAGGGAAAAGAATGCCAGCAGACATCCAGAACATCCTCATCACATATACTGCAGGTTCCATTAAATAGTGTAAGAACTCTTAAATGCTTTAAACATGTGTCTTCAAACCATGACCTTTGAAGGGCCAAATTTTTAATCACTTCTTGGCAACTGTGGGAATAATGAATCTCACTTTCTCTTTTTTTTTTTGAGACAGGATCTTATTTTGTCACGCAGGCTGAAGTGCAGCGGCATAATCACAGCTCACTGTAGTCTCAACCTCCCAGGCTCAAGTGACCCTCCAACCTTCCCACCTCAGCTTACCAAGTAACTGGGACTATAGGCATACTCTACCATGCCTGGCTAATTTTATTTATTTATTTTTTTCCGGTAGAGATGAGCTCTTGCCATGTTGCCCAGGCTGGTCTTGAACTCCTGGGCTCAAGTGATCCGTCCTCCTTGGCCTCCCAAAGTGCTGGTATTAGAGGCGTGCACCATCATGCCTGGCCAATAAATCCCATTTACTCAACCTGTGTGTGTTGGAGATTATCTTGTCCGTAGGAAATATAATCAATTGTCGCTACTACAATGTGTGTCAAGACTTCTCTGTCCTTTACCTTCCTAAAGTATGCAAACTCAGACACATTTATTAAAAGCTATCAATAAGCACAGATTGTTTTTGCCCACCATATGGGTAAAATAAATAACTTCCTAATGAATAGCAGATATGCTTTAGCATACTGGCTCTATATACATTTCATCAGTTCAAATATCTTTTGTTTAATTTCAGATTGTTGGCTCTAACAGTGATGGTTTAAATTTCAGCCTTCCTTAATGTCAATTATTGTCATTGTTTAATATTCTATTTCTATATAATCATCATTATTTTATAAATCAACAGGCTTACCATGTATGAATTCCTTGAAACTAAAGATAATCATAGTGGACATGATTAATTTCAATTTGCTCTAGTGTCCCTAAGGGCAGGCAATTAGGCTATGGGCCATGAAGGCTACCACAGGTTCACTCTGAAACCTTTTGCCCTAAGTAAAGAGGACTGTGACATACCTAGAGACTTTTACTCAATCACTTTAAAGTTCTTACATAGGTTTTGTTTAACCACAGAACCAAAATTTTAGAGCTTGAAAAGACTGAAACTAACTTTGATCTACGTGTCCAAAATAAATATACTAGACCACAACACACTTTAATTTCTCAAAACACCAGCTTCTTACAGACCAGTGTTTGTAAGAATGTGTTCGATGCCTAAAACATTAAGGTGAAAGTAAATACATGAGTCCTTTTTTGGTGCTTAATATCCAGTCTGAATCATATTTCAGTGAACCTTGGGTACAAATCTCAGAAAGCACAGAAATTCTGAAAGATACAGAAATCTAGAAAGAGGATCCTAAATGCAAATTGTACGTTCTCTTATTATGCAGATTTCCAACCACTATAAATCTCACTTTGATTTCTACTCTACTACTATAAGTGAACATTCATTCCAGCACTTTGGGAAGCTGAGGTGAGTGGGCCACTTGAGGTCAGGAGTTTGAGGCCAGCTTGGCCAACTCAGCAAAACTCTGTCTCTACTGAAAATACAAAAAATGAGCCTGACATGGTGGCATGCGCCTGTAATCCCAGCTACTCAGGAGCTGTGGCACAAGAATCGCTTGGCCTGGGAGGCAGAAGTTGCAATGAGCTGAGATGGTGCCACTGCACTCCAGCCTGGGTGACAGAGTGAGACTCTGTCTCAAAAAAAAAAAAAAAAAAAAAGTGAACATTCGAAAAATTGTAAACCACAGAGCAATTTTTAAAAAATATTTTAACTTCAGGCTAACCCTTGAGGCACTTAAAAATCGTAAGTTTAGAATCCTTGTCTTGTATAGCAAACAAATATTAACATAGTGAATTAAATGAAATGAAATGTTAGAATGTGTATGAAAGCCTAGGCATAAGGCATGGCCTGTTAGAAGACTGAAGACACTTATTCCTGATCCTGAAATCCAAAGTAAACTGTAAACTTTGCTTTCAAGATGGAAGGAGATTGATGGAAATGAGAGGATGGAACTTAATTTATAATGATGAAAAAAAGGAATATATTCCTGAATTTGAAATCTGATTCTATTTGTGAAAGCACTTACATACTTCAAACCATACCTATTTTTATCACAGCAATAAAAGATTCAAACTGAAAACTTAGTCTACGTGATTTTTTTTAGCCAGCATTCACTTATAATTTATAATAAGAAATTTATTAATAGATTGTTCTCTTGTTATTGCTCAACTGAAAGGTTTATTTAACTGATGACTGCTATCCCCATCAGGGACAATGAAATAATTCAGAATGTTCTGTTTATTCTCCCCTTTAAAGGTTAATTACCTTTGTTTAAACACTATCACAACTCCTCCCTGCCTACCTGGCATTACAGTTTATGATAGCAGTATAAAGATAAGCACTTTCTTTTGAAAATTTGAAAAATATTACATGCGGGAAAGGTGTTGGCTGCCATACCATGTATGCTATCCAGTATTTTCAATTTAAAAATATTCAACAAGAGTTAAAAATATAGACAAGTTTGCCAGTATCTAGTAGAGTTGAGGATGTGCATCATCTACAACCTGTAATTCCACCTCTAGATACATACCCTAAAGAAACCTGGAACATGCACATCAGGGTAAAAGTTGTGTGAAAGATGCACTTGAAGTTGCAAGAAAGGATGGAGAACAATTATCTACTTATTACATATACATTATAATTTTCTTAGAGAAAAACATATACTCAGATTAAGTTGCTGAAGTTCACAATTATGTGGTCACCAAATACAATCTTATAAAAAGCACTGTATTGAAACCTTCCACTCATCCAGCAATATTATTTCTTTACCCGAAGCAAAATCTCTAAAAAAAATTAACCACAAAGCAACCATGTGCACTAAATTCAACACAGATAAAAATCTTTATTTGGGTGGCAGAAAAAAAAATATGCATTATTTCATTAAACAGTGATCCTACAAACAGAGAGATTTTTACCAACCATACGAATTCAGCAAAACTCAAAATACTTTTCCCCAAAATACATTTTCACCTATCCTTAGTGTCACTTCTTGCTAAAGATCAATTTAGGTTTTACTAAATTAAAATAGTTTCTATGTATACTATTATTAATTCAATTTGTATAATAAATCTTCTCTTCCCTCTTCTGAGAACTCAGCCAGAGTCACTATACAGTTATATTCTCCTTTCTACACTATTAATGAAAATTTAAGCAAAATATAGCGCTTTGAAAACCCCAATTATGTAATATGCAATTAATTCCAACGTATTTAAGAACAATAACAATTTGAATGCAGCTAACGTTAAAATATTTTTAAGATATTATCTTCTTTACTAATTTTTACAGACAAATATTAACTCAGAAAATACAGCATGATTAATATGAACAATAATTTTGTACTTAACATTTCATAATAAGGCTTATATTAAATTAATATTTACTTCAAAGTATTTGGCCCAAATTGAGTCAACATAATACAGTAAAAGTCACGAATGTCTTGTTTCTTATTTGCCGTCTATGACGGTAATATCTCTATCTGAAATTAGTCCATACTAAATTAAAAACAGGAATTAGAAAATCAGTTCTAAATTCACTTCTGCCTCTTAAACTATGAGATCTTGACCAAGTCATAGAACATAAAATCCAAGTTTCCTCATCTGTAAAATGGAAGGACACTATCGTATCTGCTCTGGTTATTCCACAAGGCTGATATAAAGAAGAAATCAAATAACCTATGTGAAAAGTCCCTGAAAAATACAAAACAAAAAGCAGACAGAAGGTGTTATTAGTGATAAACAGATATTATCCTATTAAGTACAGAGTAAAGTACACTGAAAAATTAATTACTGCATTTCTACCAGAAAAAAAATGGTTTGATCTGTTCTTCCTGTAAGGTTATTAACTTTTTAAAAAAGAATATGCATTTAAAATGTTATTTGCAAAGTAAAAAGCTGATAAAAGAAAATTAGAAGAAAATGACTGACAGAATTTGAATAATAAAAGGAAATTTGTCCAAAGTAGGAAGAAAATACATTACTGTGAAATAATTTATGAAAGGCAGTATCAACTTTTTAGGTGAAATAAAATCATGCTAGGAAATTAAAATACATTAATGTATCAGACTTACCTCTGCCCATTTAAGAATACAAGTCATACAGAAGACATGATTACAGCTTTCTGGAAAACCAACTTCCTTTTCTAATAGACAATTAAGACATATTGGGCATCTGTCAGCCTCACTGTACAACAGACCAGTGGGAACAGTATTATCTCCGTTTTCTTCACCTGTTAAGGTAAAACAGCCATATGTGCTTTCAAGTTCTCCAGACCAAAAATCTTGCATTTCTAGGAGTATAGTGGATTAGATACTCTAAAGGGCCCTCCTACTATAAAGCAAATAGATCTTAAATAAATTATAACAAACATACTGCTTGAGCCCAACATTTTCTTGTATATTTTTTTTAACAGGGGAGTGAAACAAATTTTCATTAATTAAATTTAAAGTGAGTAATATTCACACAGTTCAAAAATTTAAGAGCAAATTTCTCATTCAAATTTATCTCCATCTACTAACAACTAATCCAATAAGTAACAACTGTTAAATTTCTTTTGTGTTCTTCCTAAGAATTTTTAATGTACAGAAAAACAAATGCTAATGCAAACGCTTCCATATTCCTTCCTTTACACAAATGCAAGAATACTATACACACCAGTCTGCTTTTTCCTTCATTCCAACCTACTGATGGACATTCACTTGTTTTCAACTTTTGGCTATGACAAACAATGTTGCAATAAAAATTTAGTTATTTCACATTTTTAAAAGTATATCTGTAGCGTAAGTTCCTAAAAATGGAACTGCTAGAGTAATGTGTGTATACATTTGTATTACGAATAGGTATTGCCAAATTATTGTCCTTAGGATTTGTACTACTTTAAACTCCCACCAGTAATGTAACCAACTCATACAAAAGTATGCATCACTGGCTCATAAGAAAATAAAAGATACTCTGAAATTGAAGATAAAAATAAAACAAAAATAAAGGAATGGTCAGCTGAAATGTGAACAGTAAATATCAAGCAAAGTTGGAATTGTCCTGAGCACAATTGTCCAAACTAGTGTTTAGATCTGGAGACTAAGCCTTAGAACCACTCCAGGAAGGAAAACTAATCCTGATAGACTCCAATGTCAAGCCAAGACTCTTAAATGGGGCTAAAGAGGGCCCAGCATGGACCTGGGAAGAAACAGATACAAATCCTCTACAGGAAAGAATACCTAAATTAGGCCCTTATAGATTTAATTTATCAAATGTGAGCTCCTAATCAAACATTACCAAACCTAAGAAAATAAGCTGTCTTGCATGAGAAGCAGCAGGAAACACATTTAGAAATCCACTAACTTCAAATATCAGAAGTTTCAAATATCACATAACATGGACAATCAGATTAGATCCAAGAAAAATACTTGTGAATTAGAAGACAAATCTGAGGAAACTAACTAGACTCTAGCAGACAGAAAAGGAAATATAAGACATAGCCTGTGAAACAGAGGTTAAGAAATGAGGTTACAGAAAGGTCTACCATACTAATTGAAATCCAAAAGAGAATAAAGGAAAGGCAGTAAAGAGGTAATGGTTGGGAAATGATTAAAAACATGAATCAACAGACAAAGGAAACACAATGTATACTGTTAAAACACATAAAAACAATTCATGCCTAGAAACAATGGAGTAAAACTGTAAAATATCAAAGACGAAACCAAGACCTTAAAAGCAGAAAATGGGAAAAGATCACCTACGAAAAAGAATGATAATTAGACTGCGAAGAAATTTCCAGACAGCAAGGAAAAAAAAAGATTAAATAATATCTTCAAAGTGCTAAGAGAAAAAAAACTATCATTCCAGAATTATATACCCAGTAAAACTATCTTTGAATAGTTTTAAGTGGATAAAATAGATACAAAAACTTAAAGAGTTTACCACCAATAGACCTTGACTACTGAAACTTCTCAGATTTATCTTCAGAAAGAAAAGAAATAAAGAGGAAATAAACTCAAGCAAACATAGCATAAAACATCATCTAACTGGTGGTGTCTGAAATAAAAGAACTCAAATAATGGAACTATAACCTATAAATTGAGATTAGGATGATCAGAGTTAAAGCATTCTTGGGTTCTTCTGTTGGTAGTGAAAATTAAATTAGCTTTAGAAGCAGAGGACAGTATTAAAGCTAACTTTTTTCTTTTTTAAAAAGACTAGGACAAAAACAAAAACAGTAATTCCTAAACCAGTAGAGAGTAAAGCTTTAAGAAAAAAGTAACAAATCAAAAAACTTGATCAATTGAAAATAAGATATGGGAAGAAAAAAACATGTATACTTAGCTTATTTTGGAATTTAAGAACAACAACAACAAAAAACTCCTGTGTATTTTGAAATGTATACAAGTGAACAGTTTGGAAACAACTGTTTTGCTTTCAACAAACTCTATAAAAATGAAAAGTTACCTTCCATGTCTTCATACTTCTTATCTCCCATATTTAGGGTATATACAGTTTTCTTCTTCATTTCTCTTTGGAAAAGGGTTTCCTATAAGATAAATCAGAGAATTTTTATGTTTGCCTTCTTCCAATAGTATCAATTAAAAAAAAAATCCTAAACTGTAAGAAATTATTTTACACATAAAAGAACACAGTACGAGCCAAGCCAAACAGTTTGTGGATAATCCAGTACTCTTTATACTCCTTGCTATCCAAATGCACAGTCTTATTGAAATGAAAAGCCTTGGCCATGCACGGCGGCTCATGCCTGTAATCCCAGCACTTTGGGAGGCCGAGGCGGGTGGATCACAAGGTCAGGAGACTGAGACCAGCCTGGCTAACACGGTGAAACCCCATCTCTACTAAAAACACAAAAAATTAGCCAGGCATGGTGGCAGGCAGCTGCCCGGGAGGTCTCAGCTGCTCGGGAGGCTGAGGCAGTAGAATGGCACGAACCCAGGAGGCAGAGCTTACAGTGAGCCAAGATTGCGCCACTGCACTCCAGCCTGGGCAACAGAGCAAGACTCTGTCTCAAAAAAAAAAGGAAAGGAAAAGCCTTATATAACTATTAAGCAACAAAGCCTAAATGATACATTTTGTGGCACAGACATAAATGCAATTGAAGCTTAAGGAACAGAGATCAATTTGGAATGAAGTTTTCAGAAAATGTGATAGGTTGTATGTGTTGAGGAACTTCAGGCATTCAAGGAGCAACATAGTATGGAGAAATAAAGTAGCATTTAGCTAGGCCAATCTCACAATTGAGTGGGTGGGAGAAAAGAGTGGGTGAGGGTGAGAGAAAGTGTGTGTGTGTGTTTGTGTGTATCTACCAAGGAAACAGTTGTGTGTGTGTATGTGTGTGTCTCTATTGAGGAGGGGCTTGGCATGTAAGCCATGAATTTTATCTGAAAATCACAGTGAGAGGTAATAAAAAAGAAATAAGCAGAGCAATGTAAATCAAGTGTGGCTAGATTATAGATGGATCACTAATGACTGAGAACCTCAGATTCAATCTTACAGATTCTCTGAAGAAGAGTGACAAGATAAAAGTGATACAAGTGGATTTTTTTAAAAAAAGATTGATATGCCAGCCAAGTATGGATTGGATTACAATGGAAAGAGATTATAAGCAGAGAGATTTGCATAGTTAAAGTAACTGTCTGTGAAGTAAATTTGAAAAGCACGAAATTAAAGGGCTGAAGAATTTCTGAGATTTGGTGAGCAAATACAGTGAAGGAGACAATATCTGGACCTAAAAGACTAGGAAAATGGTGCTTATAAAGAGGTAAAAATGAGAAAGTGGGAAAGGATGTTAATTTGGCAGTCAAAGGGAAGAAATTTATACAGTAACATTTTTTTTTAATCAACTCTTTTTTCCTAAAAGATGGGGTCTTGCTATGTTGCCCAGGCTGGTCTCCAACCCCTCGGCTCAAGCGATCCTCTTGCCTCCACCTCCCAAAGTGCTGGAATTACAGGCATGACCCACTGCATCTAGACTTAAATCAACTCTTACTATTCCTTCCTGAACTGATGAAAGACATAATTGCAACGAAATGTCCAAATATGCATTTATATCTAGGCACAAGAAATCCCTGATTTCATCAGTTGTGATTCTCCTATATGTATGTGAATTGATTTTTCTATTAGTTTCTAAAATAATTTACATATGGTAGTTTCTACATTAAAGGTATGAACTGCCCAGGAAAATTCCCTATTTGGTTAAATAAGGAGAAATACAAAGTCCCACACTTTAGTTCAAAAACCAACTGTAAAAGCAGAAGAAACTTAGTAGCATATGTAAAAATGATTTAAAGGTTGTGGCAGATTAAATACAACCTCAAAATGAGTGAGCATTAGAATCTAAAAAATTTTTTCAATCCAATCAATCTGACAATAAAAGTTGGATGAGGAATATTTCCCACTCTTAGCCTATGTGTGCAACATTTGTTTTAGTTCTGGTGCAAACTCACTTGTTTTAGTTCTGGTATTTAAGGACAAACAACATAATGATAAATGTACAGGGAAGATGACTAAAATGGTGACAGCCCTGGAAACCCTATCACATGCAGAAAGGTAAACTAGTAAGAATGTTTAGTTTGGAAGAACAGAAAGCTTAAGAAGAACATTAGCAATTATCTTCAAATAAAATGAACTGTTCTGAAGGGAGGTAGAATAATCTATCAATGAAAGTATTCAAGCAAAGGCCCAATGACCTTTTGTGGGATTTTTTTTTTCTTTTTTTAGCTCCAAGATTTATAGAATACTATAGGTATAACTAGTCAATTCTCTTAGTTCTGAACAAGGCAGAAATCTCTACCTTTATGCTCTAGTGGTGAAGACAAAATGAACAAAATAATAAGTAAAATATCTAATATGTTAGATGTTGAGAAGTGCTATTGAGAAAAATTAAAAACAGTGTGGCTATTAAGGAATAAAAACAGAGGAAGCTGTTGTTTCATACAGAATACTCAGGGAAAGCTTCTGTGATAAAGGGACATTTGAACCGGCAATCAAAAAGCAGTAAGGGAGACAGGTATGTGAATATCATCCAGTGCTTCCAGGTTGAGCTTTCTTGGCAGAGAATAGCCAATATGAAAGTTCTAAGGCATGTCTGGTATGTTCAAGGAACAACAAGAGATGAATGACTAGAATACAGTGAAAGAAGAAAAGTAGTAGATGAGGACAGAGAGGTAATATAAGATCATGGAGCACCTTCTAGGCTAAGGTAAGACTGGCTTCTCTGAGTGACATGAGTGACTAGTGGTTTCTGAACAGAGGAAGCAAGGGAAAAAGCAGAGGCCAGCAAGGAGACTACTGCAATAATCTAGGAGACAGATAGATGTGGCTCATACCATAGTGGTAGCAAAGGTGATGAAATGTACTCAGATGTCAGATGTTTTGAAAATACAGCCATCAGGATTTGCTGGTAAATTCAATGTGGAATATTTGTTAGAGGGCAAGGATCCAGGATAACTCCAAAGTATTTTGATCTAAGCAGCTCAAATGATACAGCTGATTGAACAGAAGATTATTATTTTAAAAATTTAGATATGAAATTAGTATGGCTCCTCAAAAAAACTAAAAATAAGCCAGGTGCTTATAGGTGTGCACCTATAATCCGTTACCCAGGAAGCTGAAGTGGGAGGACAATTTGAGCCACGTTGCTCAAGACCAGTCCAGGCAACAGAACAGGACCCCACCTCAAAAACAAAAACAAACCTAAAATAGAACTACCATATAATCCAGCAATTCCACTATTGGGTATATATCCAAAAGAAAGGTAATCAATATAATGAAGAGTTATCTGCAATCCCATATTTACTGCAGCACTATTCACAACAATCAAAATATGAAATCAATCCAAATGTCTATCAATGGATGAATAAAGAAAATGTGGTATATATACACAAGGGAACATTATTCGGCCACAAAAAGGAATAAATCCTATCATTCTCAACAACATGAATGAAACTGGAGGTCATTATGTAAAGTGAAATAAGGCAGGCACAAAGAGAGAAATATCGTATGGTCTCACTCATATGTGGGAGCTAAAAAAGTGGATCTCATGAGAACAGAGAGTAAACTGGTGATTACAAGAGGCTGGGGGCCAGGGGATAAAATGAGGTTGATTAATACAAAAATACAGTTAAGATAGAAGAAATGAGACCCAGAGTAAGGTCTATAGGGTGACTATAATTAATCTACTGTATATTTCAAAACCAGCTAGAAAAGGAGAATTTGAATATTCCCAGGATAAAGAAAAATGTTTAAGGTGATGGATATCCCAATTACCTTGGTTTGATCATATCTTATATGAATGTATCAAAGTATTATATATGTACCCCCAAAATATGTACATGCATTTTGATACACCTGTTATGTATCAAGAAAAATGATACATCTATTATGCATCAAGAAAAACTTTTTTAAAAATTCAGAGTTACAGGTTAATCTCCTTGCTATTCATGCAGAAAGGCAGCATCAGTACCACCTAGGAACTTGTTACAAATGCAGGATATCTCAGGTACCATCCATACCAAGTGAATCAAAATCTGCATTCTGTCAAGATCTCTACATAATTCACATGTGCATTAAAGTCTGAGAAGCACTGCGCTAGACAACTTCCCAATTTAGTTGCTTTTAGAGTTATACTGCACTGCTGTATATTAAGTATAATTTTTTATTTGGGGAAATTCACACTATACTATCTCCTTTATTATCCTAAATATCTGAGAATTTAAAAAAATTAAGGTTGGAGTTAATTCAATGTGATAAAATGTCATTTGAAAGTTAACACAATATTTTAAAAACCTAAGAGATGTTCAGATGTAATATACTATCCCTTTACGTAACTCAATGATTTATTTGTCCTATTTAATAGTCTAACCTATGCTATTTTCACATTTCCTCCTTTGGCATACTAATCTCATATATAATTTATAATTTATATTTTAAACTAGGGTGTGTTGTGTATGCTTGTAATCCTAGCTACTTAAGAGGCTGAGGTGGGAGGATCACTTGAGCCCAAGAAGTTCAAGACCAGCCTGGGCAACACAGCAAGACCCTGTTATAAAAACACACACACACATACACACACACCCACACAAACCTATAATTAGTATTTTATAGTAAGCACTGTCTTCTCTATTTTAAGACCCATATAGTGAAATATACATGAGACACTGAGAAACCTCAATAAAGTTACAGACTGCCTTTGTTAGAAATCTGCTTTAATGGCCAGGTACAGTGGCTCACACCTGTAATCCCAGCACTTTGGGAGGCCAAGGCAGGAGGAGCGTCTGAGATTAGAAGTTTGAGACCAGCCTGGCCAACATGGCAAAATCTTGTCTCTACTGAAAATACAAAAATTAGCCAGGGGTAGTGTCAGGCACCTATAATCCCAGCTGCTCGGGAGGCCAAGGCAGGAGAATTGCCTGAACCCAGGAGGCAGAGGTTACAGTGAATCGAGATCGTGCCACTGCACTCCAGCCTGGGCAACAGAGTGAGGCTCCATCTCAAAAAGAAAGAAATCTGCTTTCAAAACTGTTAAAGCATTCCAAAGTTTTAGAAGTTGCATGCTTTTTTCCTTAACATGTCCTGTATTAACTGTTTTTATACCTGAAAATGATTACACCATGTTACTAATTTAGTCATTTAAAATGACAGGAACTTAGCATTTTGCTAGATAAAAGTCCTAAGTCTCAGTTCAACAACTTATAAACTTGCAACTTGTCCTGTTTATCTTTTCTATCTGCTTGGACTCAAGTTTTCAATCTAAGGATCCACACATATTTTTGAATAAAAGCTTTGCTTTGAATATCCCGTAACAGGAACACAGTAATACCACACAGAGTCATGGTCCTAGCCAGTAATTTGTGGTCAACAGACCTAAGAGGTAAGATGTGGTTAGGTAGCACTACCCTTCCGTGTAGTTACCTGAAAAGTTAGATACATCCCAATTTTGTGTTGTTAACTATTTGTGGCTCTATAATCATAAGTTATTTTCTACCTATACTACTTATTAGTTCTACTAAGTTCTGTAAGTTAATTATCTATAAGTCAAACTGTATTTTCTTTTAATGGTTCTAAATTTACTAAATGGATGTTAATTCTAGATTTTCGGTAAACTTTCCTTTTCCGATTATTTTAATTTACAAATGTCAATCTTTAATGTTTCTTCCTAGGCTTTATCTTTCCAAGCTAAAATATCTTTTTAGTCTGTTACCCCTAATATAATGATCTAACATACTTCTGTCTTCCAGTTGCTCTTTTCCATTTCATAACATATTGTTTCTGCTAGATACTGAAAGTGATACTCCAAATATGTTCATATAATAATTAGGGAAGAATGGTCTAAGTTTTTTGGTTTTTTTTTTTTGTTTTTTTTTTTTGAGACGGAGTCTCACTCTGTCCCCCTGGCTGGAGTGCAGTGGCGCGATCTCAGCTCACTGCAAGCTCCGCCTCCCGGGATCATGCCATTCTCCTGCCTCAGCCTCCTGAGTAGCTGGGACTACAGGCGCCTGCCACTGCGCCCGGCTAATTTTTTTGTATTTTTAGTAGAGACGGGGTTTCACCGTGTTAGCCAGGATGGTCTCGATCTCCTGACCTTGTGATCCGCCCGCCTCGGCCTCCCAAAGTGCTGGCATTACAGGCGTGAGCCACCGCGCCCGGCCAAATGGTCTAAGTTTCGAATTTTATTTATCATATAAGAAATTTTTTTAAATTTGAAATTTAAAAAAAAAGCACTGAAACAAATCAGTTTTTAGGAACTCAAAACTCATTTTCACACAGTAGTATACATGGAAATGAGAGTCCTAGTCCAGCCACTACACTGCATTCAAATAATGGTAGTAAGGCAGGGCACAGTGGCTCACACCTGTAGTCCCAGCACTTTGGGAGGCTGAGGCAGGTGGATCACTTGAAGTCAGGAGTTCGAGACTCGCCTGACCAACATGGTGAAACACCATCTCTACCAAAAATACAAAAAGTTAGCTGGGTATGGTGTAATCCCAACTACAGGCTGAGGCAGAAGAATCACTTGAACCCAGGAGGTGGAGGTTGCAGTGAGCCAAGATCGCGCCACTGCACTCCAGTCTGGGCGACACAGCGAGACTCCATCTCAAAGAAACCTCCCTCCCCGCAAAAAAAAAAAACAAATAATGGTGGTGTATTAATACATTTCAGTTCTCTAGAACAGTGCTGCCCAACAGGGAATTCTTCTATCAAGCACTTCAAGTATGTACAGTGCATGTGAGAAACTAAATTTTAAATTTTTGTGAAGTTTTATTAAATAGCCAATGTGCTACTGTACAGCTATTTAAAAATATATTTAATAGCTGCACTGCTACTGTAGAGCACAGCTGTTAAAAACCTGTTTTAAGTTATATTTGGGATGCTAAGAATGTACATTCCATTTGAACAGCTGCTGGGCACCTCTAGCCTCAGGGAATCAGAATTAGTCAGGGGTTCCTAATAATGTAAACTATTCTTTAGCCTAGTCTGGTTTAGTTTCAAATTACTACCCTTCTTTCCTTCTTTCCTTCTTTTTTCTTCCAAAGTGTGTTTCTTTCTGCTATTACAAAACAAAGCTCCTTTCCCTTCCAGTTCACTTCAAAACTCCCTCTCCCTGCTTGCTGTTCTTCAAGTCAGCCCACGGTACCTAAAGATATCTACATCCTGGTTAATACCACAAACTTTAGAGTCCAACAGGTCTAGATTCAAATCCTAACTCTACCATCATTCAACAAATGGCTGTTATCAAGATCATTATTATTCTTATTGTCAGAAACAACAGAGAAATAGGAAATAGTAATAAAATTGTTGCTTGCCGCTTTCTTTGTTTTCCCTAAAGCAAATGCAAGGACTGAAAAAAGACAAATCAACATTACTAAATAACAACTAAATTGATCAAGTCTCCTACTAGAGAGAGAGAGAGAGAGGGAGAGAGAGTGTGTGTGTGTGTGTGTGTGTTTTAAGAGAAACAGTCTTGCTCTGTCATCCAGGCTGGAGTGTGGTGGCATGATTACAGCTCACTGCAGCCTTGAACTCCTGGGCTCAAGCAATCCTCCTGCCTCAGCCTCCCAAGTAGCTAGGACTGCAGGTGCACACCACCACACTCAACTTTTGTTTTGTTTTGTTTTGTTTTTTTAGACAGAGTCTCACTTTGTCACCCAGGCTGGAGTGCAGTGGCGCATCTCAGCTCACTGCACCCTCCGCCTCCCGAGTTCACGCAATTCTGTGCCTCAGCCTCCTGATTAGCTGGGATTACAGGTGCCCACCACCATGCCTGGCTAACTTTTGTATTTTTAGTAGAGATGGAGTTTCCCCATCTTGGCCAGGCTGGTCTTGAACTCCTGACCTCATGATCCACCCGCCTTGGCCTCCCAAAGTGCTGGGATTACAGGCGTGAGCCACCGTGCCCGGCCTCAACTAATTTTTTTATTTGTAGAGATGGAGTCTCACTCTGTTGCCCAGGTTGGTCTCAAACTCCTGACCTCAAGCAATCTTCCCACCTTGGTCTCCTAAAATGCTGGGATTATAAGTATGTGCCACTATGCCCAGCCTCCTAGTGATATGTTGTCAAAAGGGTTGAATCAGATTCTTTGGTTACAAACAAAGAAGAGGGATATAAATGGCCATGAGGAAATATCACACTATTACCAACCCTACTCCCAAGCGCAATCTTGCCATGACAAACCCTACTATGGAAGAGTACTGATATGATAAATGAGAGACAGAGTTGAATAAAAGGGCAAGTAGGAGCAGTCTCTATGTTGGGCACACTTATGCCAAGGGCATATCAGTTCCCGGAATTACTTTCTAGTTCAGTTTCTAAAAAAGATTATCAGTGATCTGACTGCTTGTTAGCAGTTGATCAACAAAAGCAATTTCTAAGAATCTTTCATATTCACTTCCACCACTGTGGACCTATATTAAGAGAAGGACCAAGCACCATTCACTGAAGAACAAATTATCCTATTATCTTGTGGCTTACCAGATAAATGGAAAATTAAAATTAAAAGCTGAAGTCACCTACATTTACAGGTCTTTTAATAAAATCAGTTTCCTATATCAAACCAGGAAGTAAGGATATGTTTTAGAACGTCTCTAAAATTCCTGTGCAGTGTTTTCAACAGGAAGTGAGTGCCAAAATAATCCATAATGATGCATGTCACCTCATACTATGCTCTACAATGGTCAAAAACCTAATTATTGAAACAAATCATGTTTTAAAGAGTAAAATGAATAAAGAATAAAACATTTCCAAAGTGAAAGGCAAGCCAGAAATCCTCAGCCAGACAATTAAGATTGAATTGAAAATAGGACAAGTTTTTCAAAGCTAATATATTTATTTAGAAAGTTCATCAAAAGTGTTCTATAAAAAGAAATTAATTTTCCTGCTTCCTTCTTCTCTTTAACAGCATCATCTCTTTAACAGAAATTGTAGCATCATCTCTTTAACAGAAATTGTACTGTTGCATGCAGCAGTGTCACATATATGCTGAAAAAAATTACTGAATATAATTCCCAAACTGTATTTAATATGAATATGAGGTGATTAAAGTTAGCATTACATTCTAAAATAGATCAAAAGTGAGATCAGGGAGTTCCAGTTCCAGGTAAGATGGAATAAACACATCCCACATTGTTAATCTCGCTGAATGAAACTACAAAATACTGACAGAATGAATGGAGCAGTTATCTGAAGACTCAGAAGTAAATAATAGCATTTGGACTAGAGAAGACACCAGAATCTGATGCATCATCAAACTGTCTGTAAGTTTACCACCTTTTCCCCATCCAGAATCCCCTGGCCTGGGATTAATAAAGCCTGAAATCTAGAAAGTAGGCATTGGTAACAACAGAGACCAAGCTCTAAGAGAATCCCTCTAAATATAAAGCGAGGTGGGTAAGGGGGAGGGGAGTTGGCGGGGAAGGAGTGTCTCCTAATGTTCAGAAAGAGAGGGGTCAACTGCTCCTTTTTTTTTTTCCTTTCTCTGTTCCCCATTCCGCTCCTTTTTTTTTTCCCCTTTCTCTGTTCCCCATTCCTCATGTCCCTATTCCCAAATGATCTGGTGGTAGTAGTGGGTACAACAGTGGCAGCAGCAGGAACCTAAAACTCTTAAGAAAGAGAGGAACCATTCTCACCAAATAATCTCTGGGCCAATCTTGTTGACTTCTCTCTGTCTTCCTGATACTTGGATCCAGACACAGTTGTGGGAAATGGAGTAAATGAAAACCAATTTTCTGGCCAAAAGACAGAAAAGAGTGTCCCAGGGATCTAGAAAATACCATGGATATAACAGACAGGAAAGAACTCAAGAAAGTAACAGCTGTTTTTGGACTCCTAACTCACCCAAGCTGAACATATGTGGATTTAAACCCAAGCAGCACACCACAGACTCTGAAATCTGAAAGATAAACCTCCACACACATCACAGACTGGCTACTGGGTAGTATATACTGAAAAAGTATAAATAGTAATGTAAAGTTTTGAAAACAGAACTGAAGTTAAAAAAAAAATACAACCTACAGAAAGCCGGTTGGAACTTGTGACCAACCTGAACCCAGCTAGATCAACTGCCTATAAAAATAAAAATATTAGGCCGGGCGCGGTGGCTCAAGCCTGTAATCCCAGCACTTTGGGAGGCCAAGACGGGCGGATCACGAGGTCAGGAGATCGAGACCATCCTGGCTAACACGGTGAAACCCCGTCTCTACTAAAAATACAAAAACTTAGCCGGGCGTGGCGGCGGGCGCCTGTAGTCCCAGCTACTCGGGCGGCTGAGGCAGGAGAATGGCGTGAACCCGGGAGGCGGAGCTTGCAGTGAGCTGAGATCCGGCCACTGCACTCCAGCCTGGGTGACAGAGC
>NC_037679.1:5075198-5077144 GCF_003255815.1 Theropithecus gelada
AAAAAAAAAAAAAAAAAAAAAATATTAGCTGGGCACAGTGACTCAAGCATGTAATCCCAGCACTTTAAGAGGCCAAGATGGAAGGATTGCTTAAAGCTAGTAGTTTGAGACCAGTCTGGGCAACAAAAGGAGATCCTCTCGCTACAAAAAATAAAAAATAAAGTAGCCAAGCATAGTGGTGTGTGATTGTAGTCCCAGCTAATCAGGTGACTGGGGCAGGAGGATCCCTTGAGCCCAGGAGTTGAAGGATGCAGTAAGGTACAATCATGCCATGCACTTTAGCCTGGATGCGACAGCAAAACCCTGTCTCTTAAAAAAAAAAAATCCAAAAAACTAAAACAAAAACATCGACATTTTCCAGAGCATTTAAACAAAAAGACAAAGTTTTGTAACATAATGTTCAAAATGTACAGAACACAATCCAAAATTACTTGGCATAGAGAGAGCTGTGGAAAAATAACACTCTCATGGGAAAAGACAATTAAAAGAAAACACCAAGATGACACAGCTGGGTGAATTTTCTAAAATGAATTCTCTAACAAGTAGACAAAGATGTAAAGCCAGTATATATATTCCAACAAGTATAAGCAAATACTTTTGAAACAAATGGAAAGCCAAAAGATCACAGCAAACAAATGGAAGATATAAAGAACAACTGAATGGAAACTAAAAAAAAGTGAAAACGGAAATAAAAATACATTGGATAGACTCAACAGTAGAACGGAAATAAGAGTAAAGAGTCAGTGAACTTGAAGATAAACCAACAGAAATTACCCAATCTAAAAAACAAAGAGAAAAATATTGAAAAAAAAAACAAATTAAAGGCTTAGGGACCTGTGAGGCAGTACCAAAAACCCAACATTCACATCAAGAATGCAAGGAAAGGAAAATCACTACAGAAAAGAAGAAAAAAGTAGACAGAAGAAGAAAAAGAAGAAAAAAGAAAGAAGAAGAAGAAATAATGGCTGGAAACTTCCTGAAATTTGGTGAAAGGCATAAACTGCTACATTTAAGGAGTTCTCACAAATCTCAGACAGAATAATCCCAATGAAGTCCATGCCTGGACACACATCAAAGTGCTGAAAATTACAAGGGAAAACCTTGAAAGCAACCAGAAAAAAAATGATGCATTACTTACGAGGGGGAGGGAGTTTAATGATTTGAATCACTGGTGATTTCTCATCAGAAACCATGCAAGTCAGAAGAAAGGGGAACAACATCCTTCAAATGCTAAAATGGAAAAGAACTGTAAACTTAAAATCCTTTATCTAGTGAAAATATCCTTCAGGAATGAATGTGAAACAGAAGCTATTCAAAATGGAAGAAAAATGATAAGAATTATTTTCCAGCTCTAAAAAATTCTTAAATGAAGTTGTGTCAGAAGAAAAACAATGTTAGGAATGATGGAAGATCAACAGAAACAGTAAATGCCTGAGTAAACATAGTTAACTATTCTCATCTTAAATTCTTTAAAATATGTTTGGCATTAAAGCAAATATTTGTTAACACTTTCTGATAAGATTTCCAATACAGGCATACCTCAAAGACATCATGGGTCTAGGTCCAGACCAGAGTAATAAAACAATATTGCAATAAAGCAAGTCACACAAAATTTTTGATTTCCCAGTATATATAAAGGTTTATATTACACTGTAGTCTATTAAGTGTGCAACATTATGTCTAAAAACTGTACATAGTTGATTTAAAAATAACTTATTGCTAAAAATGCTAATAATCATCTAAGCAAGCCTTCAGCATGGTGGAGGGTCTTGCTTTGATATTGATGGTTGCTGACTAATCACAGGATGGTAGTTGCTGAAGGGCAGGGTGGCTGTGGCAATTTCTTTTTTTTTTTTTTTTTTTTTTTTTTTTTCGGGGGGGTTTGCTTCTTTTTCCCGGGGGGGGGGGCGGGGGCCGGGTCCCCGCCCACCCCAAGCCCCCCCGCT